>NC_142443.1:95662833-95814666 GCF_059453495.1 Arachis ipaensis | reverse complement strand
TTGGGTTAAATAATTGGTGACTCTTGAGTTATCAAACTCATTGTTGATTGAAAATTGGAATTCTTCAAGAATTAATTCGAGTTCCAATAACTCTAACTTTTCCCAAGGAAAGACTAGGATATGAGGAATAAAAATTAATTCATCCAGTTAACTTACCTTCATAGTTAGAGGTTAACAAAGTCGGAGAAGAATCCAATTCTCATTACAGTTGATAAGGATAACCAGGATAGGACTTTCAGTTATAATACCTTGCCAAGAGTTTATTTTATTATTATTATTTTATTTTTCTTATCATTCAACATACTGCTTCCTTACTTTCTAAAACCCCTAATTTACAAGACTCATAAGCAATAATAAAAACATACCTCCCTGCAATTCCTTGAGAAGACGACCCGAGGTTTAAATACTCGGTTATCAATTTTAAAAAGGGATTTGTTACTTGTGACAACCAAAACGTTTGTATGAAAGAACTTTTGAAGGTTTAGAAACTATACTTGCAACGAGGATTTATCCGCAAATTTCTAGACCACGCAAAAGTTCTCTCATCAAAATGGCGCCGTTGCCGGGGAATTGCAAACGTGTGCCTTATTATTGGTTATTGTAGATATTTGCTTTTCACTTGTTTTTATTTTTGTTTTTATTTTTAATTTTTTCATAAATTAAGAGGTTATTGGTTTTTATTTAATTATAAAAAATTTTTCAAAAACAATTTTTCTCGGTGTTCATCTTAATCTTCAAGTTGTTCTTCGTGTTCATCTTGACCTTCAAGTTGTTCTTAGTTGTTTTCTTCGTTTTGATCTAAAAATTTTTAAGTTTGTTGTCATTTTTTTGTTTTTCTCTTTCCTTATTAAATTCAAAAAATTCAAAATTTAAAAATCAAATTTCAAAATTCAAATTTAAAAATTTTCAAAATTCAATTTTAAAAATTTTTTCAAATTTCAAATCTCAAAATTCAAAATTCAAATTTTCAAAATTTTCAAATTTCAAATTTCAAAATTTAATTTTCAAATTCAAAATTTAAATAACCTTTTAATTTAAAATTGTTTTTTTTATTTTTAATTTTTATTTGATACTATGAACTCTCACCCCTTTGGCTATGAGTCTGGTTACAATTATGTTACAGGAAGAAGAAATTACAATGAGAACAGGCATCAAGGTTAGAACAATCAAAGATGGGAGGAGCCACAAGGATTTGATCAACCTTCATGGCAACAACCACCTCCAATGGACTATCAACAACCACCACCATATGCCTATGAACCCTTTCCTCAACATGACTTTGGACCACCATACTCACAAGCCCCTTTCCACCATTCACCTCCATATGACCCTAACCCGCATCCACCATACCAACCACCTTATGAGCCAAATGAACCATACACAGAACCACCACCTTTCCAGCACAACTACTCTCATGAACCACCACCTCAATATTCACCATCTCCATATCATTATCAAGATGAACCACATTCCTATTATGAACCCTCTCTCCCAACCAATAAATCCTCATATCCACCCCAACCTCCAATGGATGACAGACTTTGTGTTATTCTTCAAAGGCAAGAAATGATGAATAAGAGTGTGCTAAATTGCGCGGCCGCCTTAGGCGATTTAGTAAATATAATAGCTTTCCAATATCTGAGCACTCAAAGAACTCCCATGGCTACATGTGGAGAATCAAAAGAAGAGCAAAGCATGAAGGAGACACTAGAAACTTCGGTGGACAATGAGGAACATGGCTTTGTATTGGAACAAGTGAAGGAAGCCATAATAGTTGCAAAGGAAGAAGTGGTTGAAGACTTAGGAGATGCTGAACCTCCATGGGAAAGTCAAGACATAGAACCTCCTTCCAAGACGGTTGCATTTGATGTTAAGGAGGGTGTACAACCTCCAAGGCAGATCATGGTTGAAGACTTTGTAGAGGTTGATCAAGAGATGGAGATTCAAGAAGAAAAAGTACTACCTCCCATGCCCTTGGTAAGTAATGAAGAAGAGATTGAATTGGAAGAAAGCTACCAAGAGGAAGAGGTTGAAATTAAAGAAGTTTGCAAAGAGGTGGAAATCGTCAAAGAGCACAAGGGAGTGCAGCTTGAAATCACCTTGCCAAAGTTATTGGAGACCCCTCCCCCTAAGTTGCCATCATCCTTCACAATATTCAAGTGGGTAAAATTCATATCCCTTAGCTTTCTAATCCCACTTGAATATGGGCTACTGGAGACGGATGGTCAACTTAGAGCTCTTTGTGGCATTAAGAGTAAGAGGAAGATGGTCAGTGGTAAGAATTGTCATGCAAGGTTTATTATGGTTGGAAGCTTTAAGTTTAAACGCAAAGGTTGGTGTAAAGCTCAACTGAATAGGTCTAGGAAGTTGCTTGCCCCCTTTAGTGAGAATTCAGATTGCTTGCCACCCGGATGGAATCATGATGATCAACAAGAAGACGGGTGCAATAGCAAGGTTTGGGATCCTGGAATCTGTTCTGACATCCAACACCCCGGGAGCCTAAGAATCTGTTTCAAGCTTCTTTAGGACTTTACATGCCTAATTTGGGACCCCGGAGGTTACTGGAGATACAAACATTGGTGGAGATTCCTGGATGAGTTCAAGCACAAGCCACCATAACAGGAAGCTCACCAAATGTCCAACTTAAGGACTTTAACTAAAAGTGCTGGGTGGGAGACAACCCACCATGGTATGATCGTTCCTTTTTCATTTTTATTTAGTTTTATTTGTTTTCGAGTTTTATTTTATTTTATTATATTGAACCTGGATTTTTGCATCACATTCATATTAACACTGCATTCTGCATTTTTTTCAGATTTAAAAAAAAGGGCACGCACGCGATGCGGCAGCGTCGCTGACGCGTCCGCGTCACTAGTGCAATGGGAAGAAAAGAAAACGAACAGAGAGTCACGCGAGAGCGTGGGTGGAGGCGCGCCTTTAGCATAATTTGACCCCACGCGACCGCGTCGCTGACGCGTCCGTGTCAGGTGGGAACATTGGCCTCCCACACGACCGCGTCACCCACGCGGCCGCGTGACCTGAAAATCGACGTCAAAAGGGTGCATGGCCGAAAGATGAGCTGGAGTGATGCTGGAATGGCTCTAGACGCACAGACCTTACCACGCGAACGCGTGCTCCATGCGTCCACGTCATATCCCAATATTGGCCAACCACGCGATCACGTCCCCCACGCGACCGCGTCACCCTAAAAATTGGCAATATGAGCTTCAAACAGAAAGTTACGCGATAGCGCGGCTGCCCTCGCGCTAGTGGGACAGATCGATCCACGCGACCGCATGGATGACGCGTCCGCGTCATTTCATAGAAGCGCTATCCGCGCGACCGCGTCACTCACGCGTCCGCGTCACAAGCAGCGCACAGAATACCCATATCAGCCAATTATCTTATCTTTTCTTCCCCAATCCTAATTTCTTCTATCTTTTCTTCTTTCTTCTTTCTTTCTTACTTTATTTCTTTCACTTCTCATTCTTCTTATCTTTTATTTTATTTTATTTATTTGCATACTTTCATTCATTGCATTTTAATTTTGTATATTTTTTATTTTTCTTTTCTAAATTTATTATTTTACCATTGATGTTCAAATGTTCTTATTCACCTGCTATATCTTTTCTGGTATTATCTTAGTGCTTATGACTTGTTTTATTCTGATTGGGTAACATTATTTAAATCAATGCTAACCTTTTATGATACTCGTACTTCTCTTGCATTGATATGAACTTATACTATCTTGCATTACCCACATTTTCCTCTCCTTGGTTGCAAATTTTGCACCACTAGTATGCCATGTGCTTATATTGTTTTCTCACGTACATGTTGAAGCTTCCATGTAAATGAGACCCTTATCAATTGGCATTAACCCATCCATACTTCATTTATTTTCTTATTTTTATTTCTGGGTTACTTTTCTTCCCTTTTTCTTTCAGGATGGCCACTCGAAAGGGAACCGGAAGACGTTTACATGGGGAGACAGACAAGTCCATTTGCAAAAATCTTCAGAGAAAAGTATCAGTTGGAACAATCTGTCCACTTGCATATCTTAGCATGCGCCGAGGACGGTGCAATCTTTAAGTATGGGGAGGTCGATACCGATCTCCATGGGTTAGTTACTCTTGCATCTCAACACCAATGGTTTATTTTCCTTGTTAGTGGTTGCATTTGCATATTTGTTTGATTTTTTTGCATATTTTACCACTTGGTTAAAGTAATATTTTCTTTTTCAAAGAAACCTTTTAGAGCATTTCACTAATTTGAATAAAATTTAATGTTACACTTGTTTGAAGAAATATTATACTGGAACATGGTTTAGAGCTCGAACACACAAAACCTGTGAGATTTTTGAAGCTATTTGAATTGGTTGCATTTTACCAACCAATATTTTATTTTTGGTGTGTGTTTTTCTCTCTAAAATTGTGATCTTTGTCTTGTTTAATTATATATTTCCATTATTTGATGTATGCATACACTTACATGATTGAGGCCTTATTTCACTGAGCTTACATACCCATATGGCCTTACCCTTTCATTGTCCTTTGCAAACCAATTTGAGCCTATTTTACCCCTTTGTTCTTTACTTTAGCACATCATTAACTCTAAGCGGAAAACAATAATGTCCTTAATTTGAATCCTTGGTTAGCTTAGACTAGTGAGAGTGCTCATGAATTAAGTATGGGGAAAGTTGAATTTGAAAATGTTTGGTTTGAGAATTGAGTATGTTATATATCTTTATGAAGATGTGAAAGAAATGTTTAGGACATGTTCATGCATTCAATAATTTAATCATATGCATTAAAAAAATAATAATAATAATAGAAAAAAATAAAAAAAAGAAGAAGAAAAAGAGAAAAAGAAGAGAAAAAGAGCAAATAAATAAAAGTGGACAAAAATGCCCCAAAGTAAGTGGTGAAAGCAATGCATATGTACTGTACTTGAAATTAGAATGCATGAATATGCAGAAAACATGGTTAATGGATAGTTAGATGTGGTATTATGATTATATGGATTTTCTAAAGTTAGGTGGAAAGTTTAAGTTAATTAAGGATTCAGATTTTAGTCCACTTGACCAAATACAATCCTACCTTGACCCTAACCCCATTACAACCCTTAAAAGACCTCTTGATTTATGTATCTGTGCATTAAATTTATGCTGATTGTTAGATGAAGAGCAAGCCTTAGAAAGCAAGGTTAGTAGAGAACTGAGAGAATCGAACCTTAAACACTTGAGTGATTAGAGTGTATACATTACCAGTGAGGGTTCGATGCTCAGTTCCTTGTTCCCGGCTTTCATGAGCTATTTTCTTCTTGCAAGTCTATTTGTACTTCATTTTCATGATTTGAATTAGTGAAATTCAGTTCATACTTCTTCTTGAAGGATTTGTTTACTTTTAACCAAGTAGGTAAAAGCATTTAGCATTTAGTTGCATTCATAGGTTGCATTTCATACATTCTACCATTCCTCTTCATCTTTATAGCTTCTCTTGAGCTTAGCATGACGACATGCTAATGTTTAAGTGTGAGGAGGTTGATAAACCACTATTTTATGATTTATCTTGTGCTTAATTAAGTAGATTTTATCAACTCTTTACCCACTTATTCATACTATTTGCAAGGTTTCACATTTACCTTCCTAATTATGTGCTATGATTGAAAACATGCTTCTTTGGCCTTAAGTTTCCTATGTTTAATCCTCTCTTATTACCATTAGATACATTGATATGTGTGTTAAGTGTTTTCAGAGATTACAGGGCAGGAACGGCTTAGAGGATGGAAAGGAAGCATGCAAAAGTGGAAGGAAAACAAGAAGTTGGAGAGATTGCTAAGCTGTCCAGCTTGACCTCTTCGTACTCAAACAGTCATAACTTGAGCTATAGAGGTCCAAATGACGCGGTGTCAGTTGCATTGGAAAGCTAACGTCTGGGGCTTCGATTTGATATATAATATGCCATAGTTTCCTTGACGATAAGCGACCCAAACGCGTCATTCATGCAGACGTATCGCAGTGACGAAAATCAGCGTGTTTGAATTCGCAACCAGCGAATTCTGGGCTGTTTCTGACCCAGTTCTCGGCCCAGAAAATACAGATTAGAGGCTATAAAGTAGAGGGATTGCATCCATTCATAAACAAGCTCTCATAATTCACTTTTCATAGGATTTAGATGTAGTGTTTAGAGAGAGATGTTCTCTCCTCTCTCTTAGGATTAGGATTTAGGATTTCTCTTAGTTTTAGGAGTGACTCTCAATCCCAGGTTCAATGTTCCATTTATTTACTTTTCCAATTTAATTTATGAATATCCATGTTAAGATTTGAATATTTTATTTAATATAATTCGAGGTATTTCAAACTTATGATTGCTCTCTTTAATTTATTAATGCTCTCTGTTTATCTAAATTATTTTCATTCAACTAGACTTTCTTCCCTTTTGGCTTTGGTTAAATAATTGGTGACTCTTGAGTTATCAAACTCATTGTTGTTTGAAAATTAGAATTCTTCAAGAATTAATTCGAGTTCCAATAACTCTAACTTTTTCCAAGGAAAGACTAGGATCTGAGGAATAAAAATTAATTCATCCACTTAACTTACCTTCATAGTTAGAGGTTAACAAAGTGGGAGAAGAATCCAATTCTCGTTACAGTTGATAAGGATAACCAGGATAGGACTTCCAGTTATGATACCTTGCCAAGAGTTTATTTTATTATTATTATTTTATTTTTCTTGTCATTCAACATACTGCTTCCTTACTTTCTAAAACCCCTAATTTACAAGACTCATAACCAATAATAAGAACATACCTCCCTGCAATTCCTTGAGAAGTCGACCCGAGGTTTAAATACTCGGTTATCAATTTTAAAAAGGGATTTGTTACTTGTGACAACCAAAACGTTTGTATGAAAGGACTTTTGAAGGTTTAGAAACTATACTTGCAACGAGGATTTATCCGCAAATTTCTAGACCACGCAAAAGTTCTCTCATCACGAACCATGCAAACAGTTCAACTCTTGGAGGAACCAATCCTCTCTATATGGTACTAATGAAGTTGTAGCTTGTGATGTCCTCCGAAAGAGTCTCTTTCTGCAACACCTGCATAAAGGAATTAGTAGAAAAAACACCTGTCCTGTTAAATTTTCATATAATTGTATCCTCTCTATTAGATACTAGTCTGACTAGCTGTAATCTCTCATGAAGTTGATTGAGTAACTCTAGCTCCCATTGGAATAATTCTCTCCTCCACTGAAAGTTCCATATCCACTCTAACCCATCCCAGAATCCACAGTCCCCTATGACAGATCCTTGTTGATTTGAAATAGAGAAGAGTCTCGGAAAACTATCTTTCAAAGAGCCACTTTGTAACCAATCATCCTACTAGAATCTAATACGTCTGCCATTTCCCAACTCCATAGACAAACCACTGATCATCATATCTCTTACCTCTTGTTCTCTAATATTAAGTTGGAAAATATCTTTCCACGGGCCACCTCTTGATGGTAAAGGCTGTTTTGACAACATTACAGATAGGTTCAGCTGATTACAAGAACAAACAACCTTCTTCCACAACGGGAAATCTTCCTTCGAAAAGTGCCACCACCACTTGAACAGAAGCGACACATTTCCGATTAAAGCATCCCCCACCCCTAAACCGCCCAACTTTTTCGGAGCTTGCACCAATTCCCATTTCACAAGAGGTAAACCATTATTCCCATCTTCTTTACTCCATAAGAACCTTCTTTGTAGCCCTATAATCCTTTCTAAGAGCTAAAGATGGGACTCTTCTCCAATTGAAATTGGTTTAAAATCACTTGGCTCATCATCTCCTTCTGTTGTTCCTACAATGGATGGATTGTTCTTGTACATGCTTTCTACATAGTTATCTCAACTTGTTCTACATACTTGTGTACAAAGTGAGTTCCTTGAAATTTCGTTTAGAACTTTTATCTTTATCTTTTGTTTTGGTATGTGTTTGTCAAATGCTAATAATTGATATATGTGTTTTCCTGTTGTTATTGGTGGTACTCTTTTAGGGATATTGAAAGATTGATAGCAGTTGGGGATAATTTGATCTTGGCGATTTTTATACATACTTATTTATACAACACCACTTGATTTTGCAGTGCGTTGTTTTCGTTGAAGGTGTCGTAGCGTGAATTTTTCACTCTGATCATTGTGGTGGCACTGTGATTTTGAAGTATCCAACAAGAGAATAGTGAGTAGAATATTCTAACCAAGCAATTATGCTATTTCGTATTTGTATGCAAATGCTGTGTTTGTTGAAGTATGCAATTTTTTTCACTTAATATAGTAATGTTTTTGTTCTTTGATTGGCACCATTTTATAATTTATATCAAGTGCACTTTAGATTTTAATTTGTTTGCATTTTAAATTGGGGGGGGGGGGCGTGATATATGATGATATTGTATATATGTTTCTAGGAAGCTAGTTTCATTGGGTTAAATAAATTAATTTGTTCATCATACTACTTTTTTAGCTTCCTCATGCTTCTGATGTTGTTAGTCTTTGTTCAATATAGATCACTCATCAGATTCATATTCCTTATCTGAAAAATTGGCCTTCTCTCTGTTTTTCTCTCTTTATTGCTTTTGTTTTCTTATAGATTTGGTAGGGACAAGAAGAGAGGAATTTTTTTGTCATAGAATTGAGGAAAAATGTTATTACTCTTTTCATTGCCTTCTACCAAGTTTTCCTTTTCATTGTATATACTCAAGTTGAGTTGAATGCCACCACTTTTTCTAAAAGTGGTTAGACGCTTGGAATCTTTTTTGCGAACATGTATGGGCCTGGCTTCACAAAATATCATTTTAGACTTTCCAACTTTGTGCTGTTGTTGACTATGAATGATATAATATATCCTTTTCTCTCCCAATTTATGATTATGTTTTGTTTTTTAATACCAAAGTGAAGGGTAGTTTACCAATTCATTGCATCAGCATAAGAATGATGAATGATCTACATCAGCTTTATTTTTTTAACTAACCCTACAATATGTAATTCTTGCATATAACCTATTTGATAAAGTGTCTAAAAAAGAAAATTATACTTTAATCAATTTTTTTGTCTTGTGCAGAAAACTTTGTAATTACATTTTGGGAAATATCCAGAATCAAAATTAGATATGGCAAGGCAACAATTAGGAGTGCTGAATGCACTCGATTTGCAAAGACATAGTGGTACCCTTTCACAGCAATTATGACTGCTGGCATGGGATTTTTCACAGATGCCTATGATCTTTTCTGCATCTCCCTTGTCACCAAGTTGCCTAGGAGCATATACTACATAGATATAAAGGATCCAAAGCCTGGTGTTCTGCCTCCAAATGTGCAAGCTGCTGTGACAGGTGTCGCGCTATCCGGCACTCTAGCAGGCCAACTTTTCTTTGGTTGGCTTGATGACAAGATGAGAAGCATAAATTACTTTCAAGTTATTTTCCTCCACCACTTTCTTCACCTTTTAGTATGTATGCCTGAAATGAAATTATCATAATGTAATTTCAATTAAAAATTTAAAATTCTTTTCTCATTTATTTCGATATAGTGTTTCAATAACTGAGGCTTGTTGGTAAAGAAATTTGTTTGGGAAATTTGGTTTAAGATGAATAAAATTAGACTTTTATATAAATTTGTGACTATCTCTTTATAAACTCTTGAAATATCTTACTTTTTCTGGTAGATTCTTTTATTGATGATAATGAGGTTAACTGTATGATGTTAAACTGCATGCATGGAATAATATCAAGTTATATATGATCTTATTGATTCTGAAGTTGTAAGGATAAATGCTTTGTTGAACCAGATACATTATGTTGTGGTCTTTGTTTTTCCTGTTTTCTTCAGTTGGCCTGTTTTTTAATATTGCAAGTTCATTCAATAAGAAAACCACTCTAAGCTTCCTTTTTTTCCCAGTCTTTTCAGCATAAAAGCTTATGGCTACCACGAGATTCTGGTTGCTTAACTAGAGAATTCTTCAAGAGTCGAACAAAAGTGCGACTGTTAGTGGTTTATGAATACAAGTGAACCAGAACCACTCAGAAACAAGAAACAAGCAGTTGAAGCCATTGGTGGTAATCCATTTTCAGGTGTTTCCCATGTGAATGTTTTTCCATGGGACACCAATTCAGGGTTTCACTCTATTACATGTCAATTTTCTGACTAGCTTTTTGGATCTGATCCCCGATAGGCAATTAATTTGGTTGATGAAACTCTGCTATTAACTAGAAGTGGAAGTTTGAATGTGGCTAGGAGGGATACTGAGAATCAATGGCATTTCTTAATTCTCTTCTTAGAAATTCATTTTTGTTTATGTTTATAAATTTCATTTACACAGTCGTTGCATATATAGAAATGACATGGTAAATTTGGTTTGAATTCTACTAATTCTATTCATTAATTTTTTAAAAATGATATTCACATTTTTGTCAATGTTTTTGATTGTTTTTGGAGCGCATTAAAGTACATGTAAAAGCATATACAAAGATTATTTTAATTTAATAAGGATAAAGCCACACTTTTAAAGCGTGGTAATATGTTTAAAGCATAGCCATATATTCTCCTTCCGGCACGCTTTTAAAGCGTAGCCAAAACCAACCCATTAGACACGTTTCTTAAAGCATGGCTCTATGTCTATTTTTTGGTACGCATTTAAAGCGTGGCAATAGATGAAAGCGTGCCAATAGATTGACAAAAACGTGGTAATAAAGCAACTGGCACGTTTGCATATGTGACCCTTTCAAAAGCGTGCCAATATCTCGGAAAGCATGGAGAAAAGCTATCGCTTCACTTTTTTGCACTTTTTGGCACGCTTTAAAAGCGTGACAAAATGTTGATTTCCTTGTAGTAAAGGCCCGTGCCTCAATTTTTGCATTAATTTCAAAATTAGAATCATAAAAATAGAATTTGAAACACAATCATCAAAAAAGAATTAAGAAAACCCTAAATCATCACTAACAATTTCAGAAGCAGAAGCAGTAAAAAAACCATAACATTAACCATTTCAAAAAATAGCAAAAGTAGTAAAAATCCTAATTCATCGCCAACAATTTAAAAAAAAATAGCAGAAGCAAAAGCAGTAAAAGAAACCCTAATTCATCACTAATAATTTCATGAATAATACCCCAAATAGGTCCCCAAAGATTTGGCGGTCCGACAGATTTGTCCCTCAGAAAAATTAACTAGGTCCAGGATCCCCAAGATTATTAGGTATATGCCATATAGGTCCCCAAGCCAGATTGAACCGGTTAACACGACACTCTCTCTCCTACGTGAAGGTAGTAGGTGTGACGTTTCAGGTAAAGCAATGCGCATTGCGCTCAAGACACATTAGTCCCTGGACATGTAGCTAAAACGACGTCGTTTTGGGACAACGTCAAACAACACCATTTTGAGGGGGTATGTAACACCCTCACTATCGAATGTCACGCTTCCAGCTGCACCACTCTGATAGCTTGGGCATTGATGAGCGGATAATTTATACCCTTTTTGGCATTATTTTTAGGAAGTTTTTAGTATCTTTTAGCTACTTTTTATTATATTTTTATTAGTTTTTATACAAAAATCACATTTCTGGACTTTACTATGAGTTTTTGAGTTTTTCTGTAATTTCAGGTATTTTCTGGCTGAAATTGAGGGACCTGAGCAAAAATCTGATTCAGAGGCTGAGAAAGGACTGCAGATGTTGTTGGATTCTGACCCTCCTGCACTCAAAGTGGATTTTCTGGAGCTACAGAAGCCCAATTGGCGCGCTCTCAATTGCATTGGAAAGTAGACATCTTGGGCTCTCCAGCAATATTTAATAGTCCATACTTTGCCCGAGATTTGATGGCCCAAACCGGCATTTAACGCCAGCTAGAGACCCTTTTCTGGCGTAAAACGCCAGAACTGGCACCAGAACTGGAGTTAAACGCCCAAACTAGCACCCAAGCTGGAATTTAACTCCAAGAATGGCCTATGCACATGAAAGCTTCAATGCTCAGCCCAAGCACACACTAAGTGGACCCCGGAAGTGGATTTCTGCACTATCTGCACTTAGTTTCTCATTTTCTATAAACCTAAGTTACTAGTTTAGTATAAAAACTACTTTTAGAGATTCATTTAGCAACTCATGACATTTTACATTTCATATTGTATCTCCTACGGCATGAGTCTCTAAACCCCATAGGTGGGGGTGAGGAGCTTTGCTGTGTTTCAATGGATTAATGCAATTACTACTGTTTTCTATTCAATCACGCTTGATTTTGTTCTAAGATACTCACTCGTACTTCAATGTAGAGAATATGATGATCCGTGACACTCATTATCATTCTCAAATTTATGAACGCGTGCCTGACAACCACTTCCGTTCTACTTGAGCTCAACGTAGTCATTGGGCGACAGCTTGAGTGCGTATCTCTTGGGTCTCTAATCCACGGACCGAGTCCGTGGCATTAGAACCTTCGTGGTAGAGGCTAGAACCAATTGGCAGCATTCCTGGGATCTGGAAAGTCTAAACCTTGTCTGTGGTATTCCGAGTAGAATCTGGAAAGGGATGACTGTGACGGGCTTCAAAATCACGAATGTTGGGCGCAGTGACAGTGTACAAAAGGATAGAGAGATCCTATTCCGACACTAGTGAGAACCGACAGATGATTAGCCGTGCGGTAGCTGTACATGGTATTTTTCATCCGAGACGAGAAATCCGACAGTTGATTAGCCGTGCAGAAACTGTGCCTGGTATTTTTCATCCGAGAGGATCATACAGCTTGCCATTGAAGGAAGCCATGCGTGTTTGGAGAAGAAGACATTAGGAAAGCAGAGATTCAGATGACAGAGCATCTCCGGAACCTCAATCTGTTCTTCATTACTGAATCACAAGTACCATTTATTTCATGTTATTTACTTTTCTTAAACAAAATCATTTTTATCATTAATCTCCTGACTAAGATTTATAAGATAACCATAGCTTGCTTCAAGCCGACAATCTCTGTGGGATCGACCTTTACTCACGTAAGGTATTACTTGGACGACCCAGTGCACTTGCTGGTTAGTTGTGCGGAGTTGTGAAAAGTGTGATCACAATTTCGTGTACCAAGTTTTTGGTGCCGTTGCCGGGGATTGTTCGAGTTTGGACAACTGACGGTTCATCTTGTTGCTTAGATTAGGAAAAATTTATCTTTTTTTTATTTAGAGTCACTAAATTTGAGTCTTTTAGTTTCTTTCCAAAAATCTTAATTTTATTTATTAATCTTTAATTTTCCTTTGAGTCTTTTGTTTGAGTTTAGTTTCATGTTTTAAGTTTGGTGTCAATTGCATGTTTTTATTTTCCTTCAATTTTTCGAATTGTATGTTCTTTTTATTCTTCATATTTTCGAGTTTTATGTTCCTTGTTCTTTCTTGATCTTCAAGTTGTTCTTGTCTATTTTCCTTGTTTGATCTTTAGTTTTTCTTGTTTTGTGTCTTTCCTTGTTTTTCTTGTGCATTTTCGAATTATTAGTGTCCAAAATATAAAAATTTTTAAGTTTGGTGTCATTTGTGTTTTTATTTTCCTAAAGATTTCCAAAAAGTGTTCTTGGTGTTCATCTTGACATTCAAAGTTTTCTTGTTTGTTTTCTTTGTTCTGATCTAAAAATTCTAAGTTTGGTGTAATTTTATTGTTTTTCTCTTTCCTCATTAAATTTAAAAAAAAATCTTTTCCTTTATTTACTCATCAATTTCGAATTCCTTAGGTTGATTTAGTCAATTTTTAAAATTTGGTAGTTTCTTGTTAGTCAAGTTAAAAGTTCAATTTTAAAAATTTATCTCTTTAAATCTTTTTCAAAATAAATTCTTTTTCAATTTTCTTTTTATATTTTTCGAAAATCTTTTATAAAATTTTTCAAAATCTTTTTCTTTTTTTATTTTTTCGAATTACTTGTCCTATTTTATTAGTTTGATTGAAAAATTTTAAGTTTGGTGTTTTTTTGTTAAGAAAGTTTCAACCTTTAAAATTTTAAAAATATATCTTTTTCAAATCTTTTCTTTTATTTATTTATTTTCTTACAAGTATCTTTAATTTTAAGACATATCTTTTTCAAAATTGCCTAACCACTTTCTCTCTCTTCATTTTTCGAAAATCCTCACCCATTATTTTTCAAATCTTTTTAATTAATTAATTAATTTAGTTTTCTAATTTTGTTTATTTCTCTTCTTTTAATTTTCGAAACTTATACCATTTTTCCCATTTACTTTATTTTAATTTCCTTAATTTCAAAAAAAAAAGGGGAATAAAATTTTTATTTACAATCCACATCATCTCCCTTTCTCCATCATGGACCTAAGTGGAAATGAACAGTCCAGAAGGACTCTGGGGTCATATGCTAACCCCACTACTGCTTCATATGGGAGTAGTATCTGTATACCTCCCATCAGAGCCAGCAATTTTGAGCTAAACCCTCAGCTCATTATGATGGTGCGGCAAAACTGCCAATATTCCGATCTTCCACAGGAAGAACCTATTGAGTTTCTGGCACAGTTCTTACAAATTACTGACACAGTACATGATAAGGAAGTAGATCAGGATATCTACAGATTATTACTGTTTCTATTTGCTGTAAAAGATCAAGATAAGAGGTGGTTAAATAACCAACCCATAGCAAGCATAAGAACATGAAAACAGTTATCAGACAAATTCCTGAATCAATATTTTCCTCCAAAAAGGATGACACAGCTAAGACTGGACATCCAAGGCTTTAAACAAGAAGATAATGAATCTCTTTATAATGCATGGGAGAGGTACAGAGAGATGCTAAGGAAATGCCCCTCTGAAATATTTTCAGAATGGGTGCAGTTAGACATCTTCTACTACGGGCTTACAGAAAAGGCCCAGATGTCTCTAGACCACTCAGCTGGTGGATCTATACACATGAGAAAGACAATTGAAGAGGCCCAAGAGTTCATTAATACAGTTGCTAGAAATCAGCATCTGTACTTAAGTAGTGAGTCCTCCATGAAAGAAGAGGCTAAAGCACTATCCACTGAACTTAGCCCTCCAGAACAAGTTGTTGAACTCAATCAGCAATTGCTTCTTATAACAAAACCGTTAGTAGAATTTAAAGAAATGCTACAAGACACTAGAAATGTTAACAAGAATATGAAAACACAATTAAACCAGACAAGACAGCAGCTATCTAAATATATAACAGAAGAGTGCCAAGTTGTTCAGTTAAGGAGTGGCAAGACATTGAATGTCTCAACTCAAGGTAGCAGAAAGCCAAGAAAAGAACAACTGACAGAGGATGACCAAGCCACTGCCCAAAATCCCTCTGAGGACAGTAAGAGCCCAGAGAGGAATGATTTTGGCGTTCAAACACCAGAAAAGGGGGGAAAATTGGCGTTAAACGCCCAGTGGATGACCAGTTCTGGCGTCCAAACGCCAGAAAAGGGTGGCAATCTGGCGTTAAACGCCCATACAGCACCCAATTCTGGTGTTCAAATGCCAATTGGGGATCAGACACCTGCAAGTGCTAATAACAACCCCCTTAAGCAGGCCTCTCCAACCACTTCTCTAGGAAACTGATGCGTGAGCATCTTGTCTATCTTTTCCTAGTGAATTTGCATCTAAATTGTTGAATTTAATTAAGAATTAATTATATTTTAGCCACTATGGATGCTATTTTGAGTTTTGTACAATACTGTTTATTTTAGGTAGCATTTGGCGGAATTTCATGGAGTTTCTGCAGAGAAAGAGAAGAAGCCAAGGAGATGACCAGCGAATACCGACGCGGACGCATGGCTCACGCGACCGCGCGGAATGGAGGAAATCGCAATGACGCGGTCGCATGCCTGACGCGATCGCGTGGACTGGAATCTGCTCAAATGACGCGAACGCGTGGACGACGCGGACGCGTCACATGCGCCATGTGCAGAAAATGTAGAAAAACGCTGGGGGCGATTTCTGGGCTATTTTGACCCAGTTATTAGCCCAGAAATCACAGATTAGAAGCTGTAGAATGGACAAATCAAGTGGTCCCACCCATCAGCTGAAGACTTGTTAATTAATTCTAATTTAAATTCAAATCTTATTTTAGGAAAAGATATTATTTTAATTTTAATTTTAGAAATTTAATTTTTTAAATTATTAGGATTAGTTATAAAAGGGATCCCAATAGGGTGGTTCTAGCACAACATATTCCACAACATTATTCCATACAAATTTACATTTCATATTCCATGAGCAACTAATCCTCCATTGTTAAGGTTAGGAGCTCTGTCTATTGTATGGATTGATAATATTATTTTTCTATTTTAATTCATGTTTTGATTTATTTTTCAATAATTGTTTTCGTTCTTTATTTTATGAATTTGGGTGGAACGGAAGTATGACCCATGTTCTATTTGAGTTCTTATATAACTTGGAAAAGCTCTTTACTTGAACAATAGCTTGAAAACATATTATCCTGAATTTCTAATTGTTTGTATTTAACGGGATACGTGACATATAATCCCTTTATTTTTGGATAATTAGGATTCTTGTGGCATATAAACTAGAATTTGATCATCACCCTCTAATTGGAATTAATTGACCAAGGAATTGGCAGTTGATGAATTTTAGAGGAGACTAGGAAGGTCTAAGGAATTAGGGTCTAGTCACAAATAGTTTGCCATGAATTAAATCTTGCATGATTAAAATAGTTAATAAGAAAAGTCAATCCAGAAAATAGATAACTCTGAAACCTTAACTGCCTTCTCCATATATTATCCCCAACTTAATTACTTGCCCTTCTTCAATATTTTTTATATTGTTTAATGTCTTTTATACTGCATCTCAACACCAATTTTTGTTTGTCTAACTAAGCCTATCAAACACTATTGTTGCTTAGTCCATCAATCCTCGTGGGATCGACCCTTACTCACATAAGGTATTACTTGGTACGACCCGGTGCACTTGCCAGTTAGTAAGTGTGGTTGTAAAAACCGCACCAGAAACAAACCTGCAGCAACTAAGGTTGAAGAATATAAAGCCAAGATGCCTTATCCTCAGAAACTCTGCCAAGCAGAATAGGATAAACAATTTGCCCACTTTGCAGACTCTATAAGGACTCTTGAAATAAAAATTCTGTTTGCAGAGGCACTTGAGCAAATACCCCCTTATGCTAAGTTCATGAAAAAGATCTTAAGTCATAAGAAGGATTGGAGAGAAACTGAAAAAGTTTTCCTCACTAAAGAATGCAGTGCAATCATTCTGAAAAGCTTACCAGAAAAGCTTAAAGATCCCGAAAAGCCTTATGATACCATGCATATTAGAGGATGCTTGTACCAAGACAGCTCTATCTGATCTTGGGGCAAGTATCAACCTAATACCTGCATCCACTATCAAAAAACTTGGTTTGACTGAAGAAGTAAAACCAACCTGAATGTGTCTCCAACTTCCTGATGGCTCCATTAAAATTCCATCAGGTGTAATTGAGGACATGATTGTCAAGGTAGGGCCATTTGCCTTTCCCACTGACTTTGTAGTACTGGAAATGGAGGAGCACAAAAGTGCAACTCTCATTCTAGGAAGACCTTTCCTAGCAACTGGACGAACCCTCATTGACATCCAAAAAGGGGAGATAACCCTGAGAGTCAATGAGGATGAGTTTAAGTTGAATGCTATCAAACCTATGCAGCATCTAGACACATCAAAAGACTGCATGAGTGCTGATATCATTGACTCCCTGGTGGAAGAGGTCAATATGACTGAGAGTCTCGAATCAGAGCTAGAGGACATTTTTAAAGATGTTCAGCCTGATCTAGAGGAACGAGAGAAAATAAAAGAACCTCTAAACACTCCTCAGGAAGAGGAGAAGCCTCCTAAACCCGAGCTCAAACCACTACCACCCTCCCTGAAATATGCATTTCTGGGAGAAGATGACACTTTTCCGGTAATCATAAGCTCTACTTTAGAACCACAGGAAGAGAAAGCATTAATTCAGGTGCTAAGGACACACAAGACAACTCTTGGGTGGTCTATAAGTGATCTTAAGGGCATTAGCCCAGCTAGATGCATGCACAAGATCCTATTGGAGGATGATGCTAAGCCAGTGGTTCAACTACAGAGGCAGCTGAATCCAGCCATGAAGGAGGTGGTGCAGAAAAAGGTCACTAAGCTACTAGAGGCTGTGATTATTTATCCTATTTCTGATAGCCCCTGGGTGAGCCCTGTCCAGGTTGTCCCCAAGAAAGGAGGCATGACAGTGGTTCATAATGAAAAGAATGAACTGGTTCCTACAAGAACAGTTACAGGGTGGCGTATGTGTATTGACTATAGAAGGCTCAATACAGCCATCAGAAAGGTTCATTTTCCTTTACCATTCATAGACCAGATGCTAGAGAGACTAGCAGGCCATGAATACTACTGCTTTTTGAATGGCTATTCAGGTTACAACCAAATTGCAGTAGATCCTCAGGACCAAGAAAAAATAGCATTCACATGTCCATCTGGAGTGTTTGCCTACAGAAGGATGCTATTTGGTCTGTGCAATGCACCTGCAACCTTTCAGAGGTGCATGCTCTCTATCTTCTCGGATATTGTAGAGAAATTTCTAGAAGTCTTCATGGATGACTTCTCAGTATTTAGAGACTTATTCAGCTCCTGTCTTGACCATCTAGCACTTGTTCTGAAAAGATGCCAAGAGACTAACCTGGTTTTAAACTAGGAGAAATGTCACTTTATGTTGACTGAAGGAATTGTCCTTGGGCACAAAGTTTCGAATAAGGGAATATAGGTGAATCAAGTTAAGGTAGAGGTAATTGAAAAATTACCACCACCTGCCAATGTTAAGGCAATCAGAAGCTTTTTGGGGCATGCAGGATTCTATAGGAGGTTTATAAAGGATTTTTCAAAAATTTCAAAACCTCTGAGCAATTTACTAGCTGCTGATACACGATTTGTCTTTGACACAGAGTGTCTGCAGGCGTTTGAGACTCTGAAAGCCAAGCTGGTCACAGCACCAGTCATTTCTACACCAGACTAGACATTACCATTTGAACTAATGTGTGATGCCTGTGACCATGCCATTGGTTCAGTATTGGGATAGAGGGATGATAAGCTTCTGCATGTCATTTATTATGCTAGATGTGTTTTAAATGACGCGCAGAAGAATTACACAACCACAGAAAAGGAGTTGCTTGCAGTGGTTTATGCCATTGACAAGTTCAGATCTTATTTAGTAGAATCAAAAGTGATTGTGTACACTGACCATGCTGCTCTAAAATATCTCCTCACAAAGCAGGATTCAAAACCTAGACTGATAAGATGGGTGTTGCTTCTGCAAGAGTTTGATATAGAAATAAGAGATAGAAAAGGGACCGAGAACCAAGTAGCTGATCACTTGTCCCGGATAGAACCAGTAGCAAGAGTGTCCCTCCCTCCTACTGAGATCTCTGAAACCTTTTTGGATGAGCAACTCTTTACCATTCAAGAAGTACCATGATTTGCAGACATTGCAAACTATAAAGCTGTGAGATTCATACCTAAGGAGTACAGTAAGCAGCAAACAAAAAAATTGGTTTCTGATGTAAAGTACTACCTGTGGGATGAACCATATCTCTTTAAGAGATGTACAGACGGAATAATCCGTAGATGTGTGCCTAGAGAAGAGGCACAGAAGATCCTATGGCATTGCCATGGATCACAATATGGAGGACATTTCGGAGGTGAGCGAACAGCCACAAAGGTTCTCCAATGTGGCTTCTACTGGCCTACTCTTTATAGAGACTCCCAAGAGTTTGTACGTAACTGTGATAGTTGCCAGAGAGCTGGTAATCTGCCTCACAGTTATGCCATACCTCAGCAAGGGATCTTAGAGATTGAGTTGTTTAATGTATGGGGTATTGACTTCATAAGGCCTTTCCCACCATCATATTCAAACACTTATGTTCTAGTGGCAGTAGACTATGTATCTAAATGGGTAGAGGCACTTGCAACACCCACTAATGATACTAAGACAGTGATGAAGTTCCTCCAGAAGCATATCTTCAGCAGGTTCGGTGTCCCTAGGATACTGATCAGTGATGGAGGCACTCATTTCTGCAATAAACAGCTTGACTCTGCTCTGATCTGATATGAAATTAACCACAAAGTGGCAACTCCATATCATCCACAGACAAATGGGCAGGCTGAAGTCTCAAATAGAGAACTAAAGCGAATCCTAGAACGGACTATAAGTACCCGTAGAAGGGATTGGGCAAAAAGTCTGGATGATGCTCTGTGGGCATACAGAACCGCATTCAAGACTCCTATAGGGATCTCTCCATACCAGCTTGTGTATGGAAAAGCCTGCCATCTGCCAGTGGAACTGGAACACAAAGACTACTGGGCAACCAGATTCCTAAACCTTGATGCTAAGGTAGCTGGAGAGAAAAGATTACTCCAGTTGAATGAGCTGGAGGAGTTTAGACTCAATACTTTCGAAAATGATAAAATTTACAAGGAGAAAGCAAAAAGGTGGCATGACAGAAAGCTGTCATCTAGAGTCTTTGAGCCAGGACAGAAGGTTTTGCTGTTTAACACTAGGCTCAGATTGTTCCCTGGGAAATTGAAATCCCAGTGGAAGGGACCATATGTGATTACAAGTGTGTCACCATATGGATATATAGAGAGCTTCAGGATATTGACTCTGACAAAAAGTTCATTGTTAATGGACAGAGAGTCAAACATTATCTTGAAGGGAATGTTGAGCAAGAGTGCTCAAAACTGATACTAAAATAAAAGCTCAGTAAAAGTCCAGCTAAAGACGGCAAAGAAGCGCTTGTTGGGAAGCAACCCAACCATTATTAATTAGATGTTTATAACAATTATATGAGTCTATTTAATCTTGTTATTCATGTTAGTTAATACATTTCAGTGAATAAGTTAGGAAAATTGAGGTTCAAAACATAAAGCAGAAGAATCATAGAGAAAAAGAGCTCACTAGCATCAAAACGCCAGTGAAGGGGTGTTTTGGGCGTTAAACGCCAGAATGGCTACCATTTTGGGTGTTTAACGCCAGAAATGGCCAGAAAAGGTATCATTCTGGGCGTTAAACACCAGAATGGGCAGCATTCTGGGCGTTTAATGCCAGAAACAGCAGCATCCTGGGTGTTCAGAAAAAAAGCCCAGTAACAAAGGATTTCTGGCGTTTAACGCCAACCAGGGTACCTGGCTGGGTATTAAACGCCCAAAATGACCACCAGATGGGCGTTAAACGCCAGAATGGCTATCATTCTGGGCGTTTAACGCCAGAACAACAAGGGGGAGGTAATTTCGTTTCCAATTCAATTTTTTTCGAATTTTCTTGTTTTAATTCATAATTTTCTGCATAAAAATATTACACATATTCATGTTTCAATTTCCATTCCCAAAAAAAAAAATTAATAATATTATAAATTCTTTTTAAATCTTTTTCAATTCTTTTCAATTCTTTTTTAAAACGTTTTAAAACTTATTTATCTTTCCAATTTCTTTCCAAATCTTTTTAATTCATCCATATTATCTTTTATTTCTTAGATGCATTAACAAAAATTCAGATTTAACTTCCTTATATATTTTTTATATCATGTTTATTTTTTTTATCAATCATATCTTTCTATCTTCTCTTTTTCTAAAAATTCGAAACCCATTCCCTCCCTCCCTTTTAAATATACATTCGGCCAGCCCCTTTTCACCCATCATTTGAATCCTTCTCTTCATCTAGTCATCTTCTTTCTTTTTATTTTACTTGAGGGAAAGCAAATCTCTATGTTTGGTGTGATTTCCGTGATCCCTGAGCTAAAATAAACTAATGTCATGGTGCCCAAAGGAAAACAAACCACTTCAAGAGACAAGAAAGAAAGCAATCTAAAACTACGTTGGATGCATGAGAATTTCTGCACCAAAGAACATGCAGACCATTATTTCAAAATTGTGTGTAGAAGATCAGTGATCCCGGAAGTTAAGTTCAATCTAAAAGAAGATGAATACCCGGAGATCCAAGAGCAGATTCGAAACAGGAGCTGGGAAGTCCTGGCTAATCCTGAGATACATGTTGGAAGAAACATGATCCAGAAATTCTATGCAAATCTGTAGATGATGGATAAGCAAAGATTAGAGGGAACTGCCTTTCACTCCTTTCGGACTATGGTCAGAGGGAATATTATTTACTTCCACTTTGACAAAGTGAGAGAAGTTCTCAAGTTTCCTCAACTACAAGATGATCCAGAATCCTTTAATAGGAGAATGGCCAAAGATAAAAGGCTAGATCAAGTTCTAGAGGACATATGCCTCGCTGAAACCAAGTGGATTACTAATACAAAAGGTGTCCCAAACCAACTAAAGAGAGGAGATCTCAAACCAGTTGCTAGAGGTTGGCTGGATTTTATTGGGCGTTCTATACTCCCAACCAGCAACCGTTCTGAAGTCACTGTCAAGAGAGCAGTGATGATTCACTGTATTATGCTGGAGAAAAAAGTAGAGATTCATCAGCTGATTCCTGGTGAAATTTACATATTTGCAAACAAGAAATCCACTGATGCCAAATTGGCTTACCCAAGCTTGATTGGTCTGTTATGTAAAGATGCGGGGGTAGGGATGGGTGTGGATGAATACATCTCAGTTGAACGCCCAATCATCAAAAAGGTGATGGATGGACCTCAAGTTCAAGACAACCCCATCAAGAGGGGGGCGCATGAGCTCCTCCCAGAAATTCCTCAATTTGAATATTGGGCCCGCTTAGAAGCATCTGTCACCAAGCTGCAAGAAGCTATGGATCAACTCAAAGAAGAGCAGCAGAATCAAAACAGCATGCTTTGCAAACTGCTCAAAGAACAAGAGAAACAAGGGTGTGAGATACAGGAGCTAAAGCGCCAGAAGCTACCCCTTGAAGAACTAGACGTCCCACAGATTGAAGGAGCAAGTATCTCTCAAAATAAAGGTTGTTGAGTCCTAACTCTGTGATAACTTTTGTTATTAGAGACCTATTTTAAGAGTTACATGAGCATTAGTATTAGAGTCATTTTTTTATGTCCTTAATTTCCTTTCTTTTATTCTTATTTGTCTGCTTTTATGTTTAGTTTCTGTCTTGTTTTTATCTTTATTCAATGATTATTAGTGTTTAGTGTCTATGTCTTAAAGCTATGAATGATTCCATGAATCCCTCACCTTTCTTAAAAGAAAAATATTTTTATTTGCAAAAGAACAAGAAGTGCTTAATTTTGGAATTTATCTTGAAATTAGTTTAATTATTTTGATGTGGTGACAATACTTCTTGTTTTCTGAATGAATGCTTGAACAGTGCATATTTTTTATAGTGTAGTTTATGAATGTTAAAATTGTGTGCTCTTGAAAGAATAATGAAAAAAAGAGAAATGTTATTGATAATATGAAAAATCATAAAATTGATTCTTGAAGCAAGAAAAAGCAGTGAAAAACACAAAGCTTGCGAAAAAAATTGCGAAAAATAAAGAAAAAAAGAAGGAAAAAGAAAAAGCAAGCAGAAAAAGCCAATAACCCTTTAAACTAAAAGGCAAGGGTAAAAAGGATCCAAGGCTTTGAGCATTAATGGATAGGAGGGCCCAAAGGAATAAAATACTAGCCTAAGTGGCTAATTCAAGCTGTCCCTAACCATGTGCTTGTGTCATGAAGGTCCAAGTGAAAAGCTTGAGACTGAGTGGTTAAACTCGTGGTTCAAAGCAAAAAGAGTGTGCTTAAGAGCTTTGGACACCTCTAACTGGGGACTCTAGCAAAGCTGAGTCACTCCGTGACAAAAGGTTGATTTTCTTGTAGTAAAGGCCCGTGCCTCAATTTTTGCATAAATTTCAAAATTCAAATCATAAAAATAGAATTTGAAACACAATCATCAAAAAAGAATTAAGAAAACCCTAAATCATCACTAACAATTTCAGAAGCAGAAGCAGTAAAAAAACCGTAACATTAACCATTTCAAAAAATAGCAAAAGCAGTAAAAACCCTAATTCATCGCCAAAAATTTCAAAAAAAATAGAAGAAGAAAAAGCAGTAAAAGAAACCCTAATTCATCACTAATAATTTCATGAATAATACCCCAAATAGGTCCCCAAAGATTTGACGGTCCGACAGATTTGTCCCTCAGAAAAATTAACTGGGTCTCGGATCCCCAATATTATTAGGTATATGCCATATAGGTCCCCAAGCCAGATTGAACCGGTTAACACGACACTCTCTCTCCTACGTGAAGGTAGTAGGTGTGACGTTTCAGGTAAAGCAATGCGCATTGCGCTCAGGACACATTAGTCCCTGGACATGTAGCTAAAACGACGTCGTTTTGGGACAACGTCAAACAACGCCATTTTGAGGAGATATGTAACACCCTCACTATCGAATGTCATGCTTCCGGCTGTACCACTCTGAGAGCTTGGGCATTGATGAGCGGATAATTTATACCCTTTTTGGCATTGTTTTTAGAAAGTTTTTAGTATGTTTTAGCTACTTTTTATTATATTTTTATTAGTTTTTATGCAAAAATCACATTTCTGAACTTTGCTATGAGTTTGTGTATTTTTCTGTAATTTCAGGTATTTTCTGGCTAAATTTGAGGGACCTGAGCAAAAATCTGATTCAGAGGCTGAGAAAGGATTGCTGATGCTATTGGATTCTGACCCTTCTGCACTCGAAGTGGATTTTCTGGTGCTACAGAGACCCAATTGGCGTGCTTTTAATTGCCTTGGAAAGTAGACATCTTGGGCTTTCCAGAAATATATAATAGTTTATACTTTGCTCGAGATTTGATGGCCCAAACTGGTGTTAAACGCCAGCTAGAGACCATTTTCTGGCGTAAAACGCCAGAACTGGCACCAGAACTGGAGTTAAACGCCCAAACTAGCACCCAAGCTGGCGTTTAACTCCAAAAATGGCCTATGCACGTGAAAGATTCAATGCTCAGCCCAAGCACACAACAAGTAGATCCCGGAAGTGGATTTCTGCACTATCTGCACTTAGTTACTCATTTTCCGTAAACCTAAGTTACTAGTTTAGTATAAAAACTACTTTTAGAGATTCATTTAGTAACTCATGACATTTTACATTTCATATTGTATCTCCTATGGCATGAGTCTCTAAACCCCATAGGTGGGGGTGAGGAGCTCTGCTATGTTTCAATGGATTAATGCAATTACTACTATTTTCTATTCAATCACGCTTGATTCTGTTCTAAGATACTCACTCGTACTTCAATATAGAGAATATGATGATCCAAGACACTCATTATCATTCTCAAATTTATGAACGCGTGCCTAACAACCACTTCCGTTCTACTTGAGCTCAACGTAGTCATTAGGCGACAGCTTGAGTGCGTATCTCTTGGATCTCTAATCCACAAACCGAGTCTGTGGGATTAGAACCTTCGTGGTAAAGGCTGGAACCAGTTGGCAGCATTCCTGGGATCCGAAAAGTCTAAACCTTATCTGTGGTATTCCGAGTAAGATCTGGAAAGGGATGACTGTGACGAGCTTCAAACTCACGAATATTGGGCGCAGTGACAGTGTGCAAAAGGATAGAGAGATCCTATTCCGACACTAGTGAGAACCGACAGATGATTAGTCGTGCGGTAGCTGTACTTGGTATTTTTCATCCGAGATGAGAAATCTGACAGTTGATTATCCGTGCAGAAACCGTGCCTGGTATTTTTCATCCAAGAGGATCATACAACTTGCCATTGAAGGAAGCCATGCGTGTTTGGAGAAGAAGACAGTAGGAAAGCAGAGATTCAGATGACAGTGCATTTCCGGAACCTCAACCTGTTCCTCATTACTGAATCACAAGTACCATTTATTTCATGTTATTTACTTTTCTTAAACAAAATCATTTTTATCATTAATCTCCTGACTAAGATTTATAAGATAACCATAGCTTGCTTTAAGCCGACAATCTCTGTGGGATCGACCCTTACTCATGTAAGCTATTACTTGGACGACCCAGTACACTTGCTGGTTAGTTGTGCGGAGTTGTGAAAAGTGTGATCACAATTTCGTGCACCAGGCATTACGGCAACTCTAAACATATTTAATATTAAAATAGGAGCCTGTTCAAAACTTAAAACTGCGTAACCTTTTAAAAACACTTTTTCGTTGAAAACATAAACATACATGTTCATGCAAACCAAATACAATACCTTAAGTTATATATATTACAAACATGCATATTGATAAACCCATATTTTATGATGTATTTTGTACTCAATTTAAGTGATTTATTCAATCCTTCACCCACTTATTCATGTAAATTGCATGGTTTTACTTTCCCTTCCTTATTTTATGATATATGTGAAAAACATGTTTCCTATGCTTTAAAAATATTAATTTTAATTATCCTTTATTACCATTCGATGCCGTGATTTGTGTGTTAAGTGTTTCAGATCTCATAGGGTAGGAATGGCTCAAAGGACAAAAAGGGAAACATACAAAATTGGAAGGAAAAGCACAAAAATGGAGTTTTGAAGAAAATGCAGCGACGCGTTTGCATGGATGACGCGAACGTGTGCCTAGCGCGAAAATGTAGCAACACGAACGTGTGGATGACGCGGACGCACGCCTTTAGCAGAAAGCAGATGACGCGTGCGCGTGACTAATGCATACACGTGATAAGGAAAACTCCCAGATGACGCGAATGCGTGACCCACGCGAACGCGTGACAGACGCCACATACAAAAATCTGCAGAAAATGCCCCCAACGATTTCTGGACCCTTTTTCGGCCCAAATCCAAGCCAGAAACACAGAATATAAGCCAGAGAATGGAGGAATCAAAGCATATAGATAATACAACATTCATAATTTATAATTTTTAGGATTAGATATAGTTTTAGAGAGAGAGGTTCTCTCCTCTCTCTTAGGATTTAGGATTAGGATTAGGATTTCAACTTCCTCTCAGGTTCAATACTCTTTTACTTTATTTCTCTTCTACTTTTAGATACTCTAATGCTTTTATTTGTTAATTACTTATGTTCCTAAATTGGCTTATGAACTTTTCCATGTTAAGATTTGAATGTTCTATTTAATATAATTTGAGGTATTTCAGACTAATAATTGTCTTATTCTATTTATGATGATTTCAATTCAATTTAGATTTATTTTTCCCTTTTGGCTTGGGTTAAGTGATTTATAACACTTGAGTTATCAAACTCAGCTGTTGATTGGAATTGGAATTCTTTGCTGGTTAATTTGTACTCCAATAACTCTAGTCTCTCCACAGGAGTTGATTAGGACCTGAGGATCAAATTAATTTGTCTACTTGACTTTCCTTTGTTTAGCAAAGGTTAATTAAAAGTAGGAGCTGAATCCAATTCTCTTCACACCTGATAAGGATAATTAGGATAGGACTTCAATTTCTTATACCTTGCCAAGAGATTTTATTATTATTAATTTATTCTTCTTGTCATTTAAATTACTTGCTTTTTATCTTATACATCAAAAACCCAAAAATACACTTTTACTCATAACCAATAATAAATCATACTTCCCTGCAACTCCTTGAGAAGACGACCTGAAGTTTAAATACTTCGGTTATAAATTTTATTGGGTTTGCTATAGTGACAAACAAAACTTTTGTACGAAAAGAATTCTTGTCAGTCTAGAAGCTATACTTACAACGGGAATTTATTTGTGAAAATTCTAGATCGCGCAAGAGTTTCATTTGTCACATATCATAATTTCCTATCCCTCTTACAAACTTATTAAAGATAAAGGCGAGGGAAAACAATAACTAAGATAATACAAATATACCAAATAAACAAGAAATAAACATAACTCTTCTGAAGCTTCGTCATCCATATCCTGAAAAGGAATAACCTGTAGGAGAGTGAGAATGTTGCCCTCGCTTGTTCTCACTATAGGGTTACAGAAATTGCTATAACAAGATACGTAAAATAAAATTATTTTTAGAGTACAGTGATCATTGCTCATCTTATGTGTCTTTCCAAAAACCGTGGGTACACATTCAAAATCCAGAAAATCCCTTTTTGAAGACTTGGTAAATTTCTCAAATATTTTAAAACAAAAGCTTTTTCCTTTCTTGCAAAATCTGAAAAGTTTTTCCTAGACAGTATCAATGACCAACATGTCCCAAGCATAGGTTCAATTAAGTCTATGCTGTTAGAGTTTGATTTTTCATACTTTTCTATACCACAACCATGAAAGCAGTTACCTACGCGGTATAAATGGTCATCTCATTCCAAGCATAGGTTCATTAATTTTATGTTGAACCGGTCAGATACTTTATACAAAACTAGAACTCAATATACCAACCACGGCCTCAAGCCCATCCAATCCAACACGGCCCCGACCCAAACAACTCAATCATCAACCAATTCATCACAAGCCAACCAATCAAACACAGTCACAATTAATGTAGTTCAAACACAATCAATAGCAATTACAACAAATATAGTAGTTAGCAATTAACATAAGTATTCACATAGGCAAACCAATTACAATATGCACATCCAAACAATGTCACATAAATACACATGATGAATGTCTGTCCTACTGGCTGTGATATCACATTGTCGGTTTAACTTCCAACCCAACAGATCTCCATGGAGACGTCACCCTTCGGAATCATCATATGGGAACCCCCGAGATATAGTGGTCGGATCACTGTCCAAGATTTTGCGCTTGGACGCTCTATTGATCCGAAGGGATGCGAATGGGATACTCTTGCCACTGACCTCGCATCTCAACGCAAGCGGGACGAACCACCGCCCTTATGCCGCCGCCGCCGCTACCTTGACAGGCGGGATCCAACTGCCGTCCCTGCCGGGCGCATAGTATCTTATCAACAATCTCATCTCAGCATAAGCGGGACGAACCCGGCCCTTATGCCTGCCAAACAATAACTCCTCAATCTTGATAATAATCACAAACAATCAGGCTCAATAACTTATTTCAAATTCATTCTTGGCCCATTTACTTTTAAATAATAAATGATTTTAATTCACATCTTGCCAAGAATCACTTTTCAAAACGGAGCCACTTTCCACATCTTTCCAACACTTTCAAACAATCTCAAAACCATGCCAAATTCAAAATCTCTTTTGAAAGACTCAAAATCATTCATTTCTAAATCAGGATTTGGTCATAAAATTCCTCGGCGGAGTCTCAAGGCTTCAGGGAAGAATAACCTAACTCATTTCTTAAATTCATTGAAAACCTCCGAAACCTTAACTTCTTGATTTGAATAAATAAAATAGAATTTGAACCAAAACCAAGTCATGTATCCAAATATTCCGAACCAATTTCAAAACCAACTTACTTAAACCAAAACCAAATCATTTAAGCCGAACACCAATCTCAGTTTCATTCATAATTCTGTTTCCCAGGGCTCGAAAAGTGTTTCAGTTTTACTAAATCAAAGTTTAAGAAAATACCTCAATCTTTTCCTAAAATGTCGTAAAGTGAAATTAGTTAATCGAACTCCATTAAAACTCCTTCAAATTTGCTTACTTAATCAAATTTCGAAACTTAATTATTTTCATCTTTAAATCGACTTTAAAACATGAATCTTTTCTAAAATAGTTTGCATTCAAAATATAATAATTTTCTTAATAAAAGGGTTCAAACCGATTTCATTTATCGGTAATACAGTTCAAGGCATAATCCATTCCTTTTTAAAATACCATTTCAAATAAAGTCTCGAGTTTTATAGAAATTTCGGCAGCATTTCTCCTAAAACTTGGACTTTTCCACCCTTTCGAGTCCCAATCAAACCAATCCTCAACTCTTTCCAACAGGTTCAAGACTAAATCAATTTCCAATAAAACAAAAACTTAAACTTTCAGATTATCAAAAATAATTTTTAAATCAACCAATCCAGAAATCTCCAATATATCAAAAGCAGACATTATTTCAATCAAATAGGCAACCATATTCATTCAAGACAAAATCAAACAATTCATAAGACTCACATAATCACAAGAAATACATTTCGCACAACATATCTATTTATAATAATTTCTAATTTAAAATAAACTAGTTTGTATAAAAAACCCTACCTCAGTTAGTTGAGTCCGCGTAACTTATCGTGATAATTCCCTTTCCTTTTAAATCATAGCAACAGTGACAACAATAACCCCCGCGGGAACAGCAACAGCCCCGACGCCTCTTATAACAGCCATGTTAATATAAATTGCAATTACAGTGATGCAGCTACAGAAAAACAGAATGGTGGAGCCGTAAGAAGCAGAAATCAGACCAGGAAATCCATGCTGGCGGCGGTAGCATTAATCTGAGTGATTAAGGCAGAAGAGACACCAATAATAATCAGAACAGTGAACAGAATAGAAGTGAAACAGGTTTCAAAAAAGCAAGAGACAGGGTTACCGGTGAATCTGGCCCAGTTCGGCAACAGCGTACGCAAGGCTTCCCCTCGGCGTTGAGACGCAGTGGTGGCACGCGGCAGTGGCAACTCTGGCAATGACAAGGCGTGGCGGTGGCTGCACAGCAACGAACGGCGGCATAACACCTTCCTCTCTCACCTGCGAACTCTCTTTCTCTCACTTGTGAGCTCGACGGCAATGGCTATGGAAGCTTCTCGGACGGCGATAGAGGCACGATCCATTCCTCCTCGCAGATCTCTCTCTCTCTCTCTCTCTTCGTCGCTGACTTGTGATGGTGGCTCGTGGTGGATCGGCAGCGACGGCGACTCCCCATGGATGGCGATGCAGCACAGCAGTGAGGAACTGGCACGTTGGCAAGGCGCGAACAGCTTCCCCTCCTCTTCCTCTCCTTCTCCTCGGCGGTCCCCTTCCCCTCTTCCCTTCTTTCTTTCCTTCTTTCTTTCTTTTCTTGATGGGTGTGTGTTTTGGTTGGCAAAAGAGGGGTCCAACCGCTGTATGTGTTTGTGAGGGTGGGATGAGGGATAATGGCGGCTAGGGTTTCATTAGGATAAAAGAAAAAGTGGTTTAATTAGGGTTAGGGTTTGCATATGGAATTGGGGATTTTTGGTTTAATTTGAGTAAAATAATTTTAATAAAATTGGAGCAAAAAGTATTAATATTTGAAAAACTAATTTAATCTCTAAAATTACTTTAAAAAATTATTTGTGGTATAAAAATACTAATTGATTCTCAATAAATTACTCTAATTGAAAATACATGGTAATATAATTAATTTTCTTTATCTTTAACTCAAAGTATTAAATGATATAAATATAATTGATCTAAAATCAAATCATATAAAATTCTTATTATTTCATAATTATCAACTTTATAACTTAATTATAGAAGATAATTCAATAATCATAAAATTAGCTGAAATTCTAGTTTAAATAGTCAAACCTCATTATTTTCGAATTTCTAAAACTTTAAACCATAAATAGAAAAATAATTCATAAGTATAGAATTTGGATAAAAATCTTAATTTGTTTCAAAATTCAATTAATCAAAATTGCCTTAAATTACTTTCAATAAAAAAAATTTTAAAATTAAAACTGTAAATAAATATATGATTTGAGATTAGTTTCAAAATAGGACTTTTCAAAAGTCTTGGGTCTTACATTCTACCCACCTTATAAAAATTTTCGTCCTCGAAAATTAAAATAATGCATAAGATAGTACATAGCCTTAGTGATCTACTCTTTGAATACTTTTTTGAAAAGTAAGAGATCTTAACACATAAATGTATATATAAGTTCAAATACCTGATATCCATGAGATTTAAATATAAGGGTGAAATATAGTGCAAGGCAAAAGATAAGGATAGGCTCGATGCAAAAAGGTTATATGGTTTTAACACTTTACAAAAGCTTGGAGAAACAATATTGGGTACAAGTCAAGATAGGCGGTCACAAAGTAAAACTATAGTTAATGTGGCAAAATGCTACAAGGCAAGTTAGTATTGAAACAACGGGTATAACATTCCCTCACAGCTCTCTTACCCATTCAAAACTTCAACTTTCCAACTCCATCAATCACTTCACAACTCCATAACCACTCGCAAGCCTAACATCCGCAAACTCTTCCGCGAGAAACAAAACTCCCACAACTTCTCATAACGTCGGACACTTACCACTTCACCTTCCGTATCCACAAACAAGTCTTAAAGAACTAACGCATCGCAATTACTATACCTAAGGATCGTACGCGATATTACAACAATTCTCGAGTTTACTCAGAAGGATAAAAGACTTTGAAAATAAGGACAAACAACAGGGATAGTATCCACAAGAGTTTTGAAAGAACTACTGAATTTACAAGTAAACAAGGATGTACAATCGATGAGGAGTATTGGAAGGAATTTCAGTTTAACAACCTCTAGGATGACTCCTGAATTAGAGATAATTGATAGAAATACAAAAAGGATAAGCAAGGCAGTAGTTTGAAACTAAATCAAGCTGAATTAAAAAATATAAAATTATAGAAGAAGGTTAACTAAAGCTAGTGATGACACTCTCAAGGTTTAAAATTTATGATTAAATACACATAATACATTTGAATATAAAGAATGAAAAACTGAAGGAAGATCACCTCATGTGCTAAAAGAAAGGTATGTAACTCGCATTTCACAAAAGGGTGATAGAAACATATATCAAAACAGCAATATGGTTAAAAGAAAACTAAATTGCATTTTGTCTAAATAGTTTCCAAGTAAAAGATAGAATAGGTGAGGTTTAAAAAATGAAAATCAATTGAGTTAAGGCCAAAAAATTTTGAAAATCCTGAAAGACATTTAGGTACTCAATCAAATAAAGGTATACACTGAAATTGTGGCAAGGTTGTAAGAAAATCAAATGTTTGTTCAAGATTTCTCAAAGTTTATATTCAGGCAAGCATGTATAAAATTTATAGCAAACATGGAACAAGTTAAACTCTATTTAGAAAAGGAAACCCCGAGGTAAAAATTTGCTTATCAGTCGGTTTCAAAACTTTATTTAAAACAATGCATGCCAACTACAAAAAAAACTTTGCCAATTTAAAGAATAGCTATGGATGTAATTTAAGCGAGAAGAATTGATTTAAACTTCTTAGGAGAACCCAAAACTTGTTTCAAAAGTTCACATCAAAACTCTAAGAATACACTTGAAATTGCCATCACATAAGAACATTCAAGAATATTAAGATGTACTTAGAAAGAAATCAGAACAAACAAGAAAGGATTTTAAATCAAGGGAGTTCGAACAAGATTCACGAGGCGTGGGACATCAAACAAGCTTTCCATTGATCCAAAAGAATACAAAGCTTGTAAGAAAAGACAACTCAATCAATAGTGAATTTTCAAGAAAGAACCTTTGACTAAAGAAGGATAATTAAGAGGACAAACAACGCACTAGATAGAAACAAATTCAAGTTGACTCGGATGAGTATGAGATTTACAAGAGAAGGGAAAACTAAGACTAATAGCGATGTTCATAAAAGGAAAAGAATATTTAAAAACAAAATCAAGTATCACAACCATAGAAACAAAAGCTTAAAGAAGTAGTCCATACTTGAGAGGAAAGGTAGGAACCCAATATTTTCAAAAGAACAACGAATGCATAAATAATGTATCATGCTAAATTAAAGTCAATTTGTCAAATGAAAGCTAATTGGAATATAAACGAAAATCCTTTCCTTTAAGAATTTAAAAAATACCTAAGCACATCATCAAATAAAGTTATGTATAGGAATCGTAATAAAATTATTTGAAAAGTCAAATTGTATTTAAAGTAAGTGCAGTTCTGTAAACCAGTAAAAGAACATGCGAAGTATTAGAAATAAATAGTTTTTAAGTTGTATAAGGAATTTTCAAAGTTTTATATAGTTAGGTGTATATCAAATCAAAAGCGATTTTATAAAAGTTTGAAAATTGGTTATAAATATAGTCAATTAAGAGAAAAACTGAATCACCATTTCTTTTAAAAAAAACTCAGAGTAAGGACATAAAAAGGCACACTACATCAAGATAAGTTCAAGGTCATGTCGAAAAATTACATGGATCAAGAAAAGAGTTCGAACAATGAAAGACAGATACACCAAGAAATTCAAACCAGCATATGCAATTCAGGATCAAATAAGAATGCATATGAGCAGAAAATAGGATTGAAAGCACCAAACTGTTTTCCAAAGGAAAAGGCAACAAGAACATCAATATAAGTTAGGAAACAATAAGTCACATGACTCCAACAGAATCCAAAGCACACAATTGAGTAACCTCGAGAAATAGTTTCTAACGTTCCCAAAACCCACGAATCGCATCATCTATTACTCGTATCTCGTCTACGATAACCCGTTAGCACATTCATATACATAATTCACTCGTTTTAAGCCGGCCAAACTTAACACAAGGAATTATGCAATGCAAGACTAACAGCATTAATCAATAGACTGTCATGTGAAAAAACTCCAATTTTTGTTATTTGAACAAGACTATTACATGACAACGTTTAGAGTATGCAACTGTAGCATAGTCAGTCCATTCCTCAGGCTCTACAAGAAAGACTGCTCTGATACCACAAATGTAACACCCTCACTATCGAATGTCACGCTTCCGGCTGCGCCACTCTAATAGCTTGGGCATTACGACAACTCTAAATATATTTAATATTAAAATAGGAGCTTGTTTAAAACTTAAAACCGCATAACCTTTTAAAAACACTTTTTCGTTGAAAACATAAACGTACATGTTCATGCAAACCAAATATATATATATATATATATATATATACATAACACTAGCTTACAAACATGCATATCATAATTTCCTATCCCTCTTACAAACTTATTAAAGATAAAGGCGAGGGAAAATAATAACTAAGATAATACAAAAATACCGAATAAACAAGAAATAAACATAACTCTTCTGAAACTTCGTCGTCCATATCCTGAAAAGGAATAACCTGTAGGAGAATGAGAACGTCGTCCTTGCTTGTTCTCACTATAGGGTTACAGAAAATGCTATAACAAGATACGTAAAATAAAATTATTTTTAGAGTACAGTGCTCATTGCTCGTCTTATGTGTCTTTCCAAAAACCGTGGGTACACATTCAAAATCCAGAAAATCCCTTTTTGAAGACTTGGTAAATTTCTCAAATATTTTAAAACAAAACCTTTTTCCTTTCTTGCAAAATCTGAAATGTTTTTCCTAGACAGTATGAATGACCAACATGTCCCAAGCATAGGTTCAATTAAGTCTATGCTATAAGAGTTTGATTTTTCATACTTTTCTAGACCACAACCATGAAAGCAGTTACCTACGCAGTATAAATGATCATCCCGTTCCAAGCATAGGTTCATTAAGTCTATGTTGAACCGGTCAGATACTTTATAAAAAGCTAGAACTCAATATACCAACCACGGCCTCAAGCCCATCCAATCCAACATGGCCCCAGGCCCAAACAACTCAATCATCAACCAATTCATCACAAGCCAACCAATCAAACACAATCACAATTAATGTAGTTCAAACACAATTAATAGCAATTACAATAATATAGCAGTTAGCAATTAACATAAGTATTCACATAGGCAAACCAATTACAATATGCACACCGAAACAATGTCACATAAATGCACATGATGAATGTCTATCTTACTGGCTGTGATATCACATTGTCGGTTCAATTGCCAACCTGACACATCTCCATGGAGACGTCGCCCTTCGAAATTATCATATGGGAACCCCCGAGATATAGTGCTCGGATCACTGTCCAGGACTTTGCGCCTGCACGCTCTATTGATCCGAAGGGATGCAAGCGCGATACTCTTGCCACCGACCTCGCATCTCAACACAAGCGGGACGAACCACCGCTCTTATGCCGCTGTCGCTACCTCGACAGGCGGGATCCAACCACCGTCCCTGTCGGGCGCATAGCGTCTTATCAACAATCTCATCTCAGCATAAGCGGGATGGACCCAGCCCTTATGCCTACCAAACAATAACTCCTCCATCTTGATGATAATCACAATCAATCAGGCTCAATAACTTATTTCAAATTCATTCTTGGCCCATTTACTTTTAAATAACAAACATTTTAATTCACATCTTGCCAAGAATCACTTTTCAAAACGGAGCCACTTTCCACATCTTTCCAACACTTTCAAACAATCTCAAAACCATGCCAATTTCAAAATCTCTTTTGAAAGACTCAAAATCATTCATTTCTAAATCAGGATTTGGTCATAAAATTCTTCGACGAAGTCTTAAGGCTTTAGGGGAGAATAACCTAAACCATTTCTTAAATTCATTGAAAACCTCTGAAACCTTAACTTCTTGATTTGAATAAATAAAATAGAATTTAAACCAAAACCAAGTCATGTATCCAAATATTCCGAACTAATTTCAAAACCAACTTACTTAAACTAAAACCAAATCATTTAAGCCGAAAACCAATCTCAATTTCATTTATAATTCTGTTTCCCAGGACTCAGAAAGTGTTTCAGTTTTACTAAATCAAAGTTTAAGAAAATACCTTAAACTTTTCCTAAAATGTCGTAAAGTGAAATTAGTTAATCGAACTCCATTAAAACTCCTTCAAATTTTCTTACTTAATCAAATTCCAAAACTTAATTATTTTCATCTTTAAATCGACTTTAAAACATGAATCTTTTCTAAAATAGTTTACATTCAAAATATAATAATTTTCTTAACAAAAGGGTTCAAACCTAATTCATTTATTGGTAATACAGTTCAAGGCATAATCCATTCCTTTTTAAAATACCATTTCAAATAAAGTCTCGGGTTTTATAGAAATTTCGGTAGCATCTCCCTTAAAACGTGGACTTTGCCACCCTTCTGGGTCCCAACCAAACCAATTCTCAACTCTTTCCAACAGGTCCAAGAATAAATCAATTTCCAATAAAACAAAAACTCAAACTTTCAAATTATAAAAAATCATTTTTAAATCAACCAACCCAGAAATCTCCAATCTATCAAAAGCAGACATTATTTTAATCAAACAGGCAACTATATTCATTCAAGACAAAATCAGACAATTCATAAGACTCACATAATCACCAAAAATACATTCTGTATAGCATATCTATTTATAACAATTTTCAATTTAAAATAAACTAGTTTGTATAAAAAACCCTACCTCAGTTAGCTGAGTCCGCGTAACTTATCGTGATAATTCCCTTTCCTTTTAAATCATAGCAACAGTGACAACAATAACCCCCATGGGAATAGCAACAGCCCCGATACCTCTTATAACAGCCATGTTAATATAAATTGCAATTACAGTGATGCAGCTATAGAAAAATAGAACGGTGGAGCCGCAAGAAGCAGAGATCAGACCAGGAAATCCGTACTGGCGGCGGTAGCATTAATCTGAGTGATTAAGGCAGAAGAGACACCAACAATAATCAAAATAGTGAACAGAACAGAAGTGGAACAAGTTTCAAGAAAGCAAGAGACAGGATTACCGATGAATCTGGCCCGGTTCGGCAACAGCGTAGGCAAGGCTTCCCCTCAGCAGTGAGACGTAGTGGTGGCACACGGCGGTGGCAACTCTGGCGACGACAAGGCGTGGCGGTGGCTGCACAGCAACGAACGGCGACACAACACCTTCCTCTCTCATCTGCGAACTCTCTTTCTCTCACTTGTGAGCTCGACGGCAACGGCTACGGAAGCTTCTCGGACGGCGATAGAGGCGCGATCCATTTCTCCTCGCGGCTCTCTCTCTCTTCGTCGCTGACTTGTGATGGAGGCTTGTGGCGGATCGGCAGCGACGGCGACTCCCCATGGACGGCGATGCAGCACGGTGGCGAGGAACTGGCGCGGTGGCAAGGCGCGGACAGCTTCCCCTCCTCTTCCTCTCCTTCTCCTCGGTGGTCCCCTTCCCCTCTTCCCTTCTTTATTTCCTTCTTTCTTTCTTTTCCTGATGGGTGTGTGTGTGTTTTGGTTGGCAAAGAGGGTCCAGCTGCTGTATTTGTTGGTGAGGGTGGGATGAGGGGATAATGGCGGCTAGGGTTTCATTAGGATAAAAGGAAAAGTGGTTTAATTAGGGTTAGGGTTTGCATATGAAATTGGGGATTTTGGGTTTAATTTGAGTAAAATAATTTTAATAAAATTGGAGCATAAAGTATTAATATTTGAAAAACTAATTTAATCTCTAAAATTACTTTAAAATATTATTTGTGGTATAAAAATACTAATTAATTCTCAATAAATTACTCTAATTGAAAATACATGGTAATATAATTAATTTTCTTTATCTTTAACTCAAAGTATTAAATGATATAAATATAATTGATCTAAAATCAAATCATATAAAATTCTTATTATTTCATAACTACCAACTTTATAACTTAATTATAGAAGATATTTCAATAATCATAAAATTAGCTGAAATTCTGGTTTAAATAGCCAAACCTCATTATTTTCGAATTTCTAAAATTTTAAATCATAAATAAAAAATAATCCATAAGTATAGAGTTTGGATAAAAACCTTAATTTGTTTCAAAATCCAATTAATCAAAATTTCCTTAAATTACTTTCAATAAAAAGAATTTTTGAAATTAAAACTGTAAATAAATATATGATTTGAGATTAGTTTTAAAATAGGACTTTTCAAAAGTCTTGGGTCTTACAGGATAGATACATCCCTACCTTTGTTCTCAGATTCTCAAAATTTTAACGTTTTAAAGTCAAATAGGTCCCCTAAAATTTTTGTTATAAGTCAAAAAGGTCTCTAAATTTATAGTATATATGTCAAATTGGTCCCCTCGAATTAAGCAACTAGAACCAGAATTAGAATAAAATCATGATGAAATTACCTAAAGTATGTCAAAGTATGCAGTTCCAAGCACATGAAATGAGAAATCTCAAGTTAATTACAATCAAACAATTAGAATTCATCACTATCCTCATTTAGTATCTTGTTCTTTTACAGAACTTTGATCTCTTTATCTCCATGAATTGGGTGAATACCAGATTTCAAGTTAGCAGAAGTGGGATCATACTAATATATTGTCTTGTGTCAACTTGTCATGGTAACCCAAGTCCAAGAAAAATTTTTATAGGTAAAAGAAATAGATCAAGTCAATGTCCATTAGGAGAAATTTTTTTCCTTTCTCTATTGATGTACATAAGTACTCTTTTGTTGTCTCTAACAAAACTTTCAACACGGTGAAATACAGGTACTATGTCTTCACTCATCTAAATACCAAAACATAAAACTCTGTCACAAGTTAACCAAGCAACCAACACAATACAACAACATTACAATAGAATAAAAATTTCAAACACTTACATTATTTTTGTTATTATCAAATACCTATTCGTAAAACCACTTCACAACTCTCACTTAAGCTACACCTACAACATACTGTTTTTGATCTACCCTAACATGATATGCATGTTCATCATACTTCACTCTTTATTGCCAATTTAATGCAGTAAAAGCTAACTTAACTTACTTCGAACAATGGCGATATGCACGACACACCACTACCAAGTAGTCCCTGTACACACTATTAAAGCACCATTAATGGGGGTGAAGAATATGAAGGGTTAGCTCATAAAACCTAGGTGAGCGTTTGGGATACTTGTAATTTTACAAAGAAAAATTGCTGAAAAGTAAACTGAGAGCAATGTAAATAGAGAAGCAAAATTTCAGTGAATCAGAATTTAGAGCAATTGCAGAGGAATTTAAAATTGTGCAGAAAATGTAAATGAGATTTGCAGCAAGCTTAATGTAAATTAAATTGAAGAACCAAACAGAAAGTGAAATGCAGCACAATTGCAATAACTAAAGGAAATTGAAGATCTCAGGGGTTGGATGAGACTAGAGACCAAGTCTAGATCTCAATTCCTTCCTTGATCCAATAAAGAACAATTTGCAAAAGAAATGAAGATGAAAGCAATAAACAGAGTGTTGATTCAAATCCTTAATTCACTGAAATTTTGTAGAAGAAAACAGAGAGAATTCTCAAGGTGAGATTGAAACAGAATTTCTTCAATTCTCAACCCAAGATTTAAAACAAAAAGAAAAACTAAAGAGAGAGAGTTCTATATTCCTAATGCTCCTTAGTGGAGCTCGCCTCTCCAAATAAAATGAAACAGATACCTATTTATAGGCATTTTTACAAAAATGAAATTCAAAACAAATTACAATTAAAATGAAATTTCTATTCTAACTATCTCTTGTGCCTTTGAGTGGTGTCAATTGGGCCCTTGCCCTTGATGGAATTGGGTTGATAGAGGCCTTGGTTGATTGCTCTGTGAGTTGGAGAGAGAACCAATGTGAACCGGGTTGTGAATCTTAAAAGCTTGAGTAAAAGTTTGGGTAAAAGTTTGAGGCAAACTTTTACTCAAACTTTTTACACCAGCTGCCCCATTCTTGCCGCTACCAACGTTTGAGCTAAAGTTTGGGGTCAAACTTTTGCTCAAACGTTGGCCCCCTTATGCACACTCATGGTGCTACTTTGTCCTCTTGTCAGCGTTGTCAATTTTATGCCCACTATAGACTATTATATAAGGTTGGAAAGCTCTGAATGTCAGCTTTCTAACCCAATTGGAATCACCTCAATTGGACATCTACAACTCAAGTTATGCTCCTTTGAAGAGGACAGGGTCGCTGGCTTTGGTGCCCAACGTTTGAGGTAAAGTTTGCCTCAAACGTGGTAGAAAACGCCGGTTTTGGAGGCTCAAACGTGTTGTCCATCCCATACTATTATATATTGTTGGAAAGCTCTGGATGTCTACTTTCCAATGCCGTTGGGCGCACATCATTTGGAGCTCTATAGCTCGAGTTATACTCCGTCGAAGGTGCAGAGGTCAGTTGGCCTCACTGCAGGTTGCCACCATGTTCGTGTATGCTCATTGCGGGGCAGTTTTCTCCCTCAATTTTAGTGTCCACCATGCAGTGCCATATATGCTTGGAAAGCTCTCGATTCCTACTTTCCATTGCTTTTTGAATCACCTCATTTGGAGCTCTGTAGCTCAAGTTATTCTTGTTGGAAGTATACCCCTTGTATGCCTTGTGGCACCAACGTTTGCCAAAAAGCTTGAGGCAAACGTTGGCGCAAGCTTTTTCTCCCCTGGGTGTGTTGGTGTGGCACCAACGTTTGCCAAAAAGTTTGAGGCAAACGTTGGCGCAAACTTTTGCTCTCCAGGGTGTTGATTTGTGATGCCAAAAGTTTGCCAAAAAGTTTGAGGCAAACTTTTGCTCAAGCTTTTTGCCCAAAAGTTTGCACAAAAGTTTGAGGCAAACTTTTGGTCAAGCTTTTTGCTCCCTGGTTTGTTTTCACTTATTCCAAAAGTTTGAGCTAAAGTTTGAGGCAAACCTTTGCTCAAACTTTTTGTTCTCTCTTCCTCCTAGCCATTCCTTCTTGCTTCAACCTTTCTCCAAGCTTTCTTCACCTATCATTAATCAACCAAATACATCAAAGCTATGCTCAAAATCATGAGATATTTATTCTTTCATAATATATGACAATTATAGCAAAAAATCTCATGAAATTCCATGAATTCATCTATGGTTGATTAAATCAAAGGAAACATGAAAATCTACCCAATTGGCTTGCTTATGGCTCAAGAAAGTGCATAAAACCTATTGAAAACAAATGAAAAAGCATAAAAAAACATGACATGGTGACATGTCATCACAACACCAAACATAAACCTTGCTTGTCCCCAAGCAAGAAAAGAATCATGCAATAAAGATTGACAATCCAAGGCAAGAAGAATAGCAACTCAATGTTCATGATAAGCTAGTTTTCTAAGCATGCTACAATCACAAAAGAAATGTAAATGATTGATGCTTCGATCTAGCTCAATTTATGAAATCTTTTTCTTATATTTCTTCCTTGAAACAAGCTTTTGATTTTCTTATTAGCTTCTCCTTTTGGGTGCTTTGCCCCATGAGTTGATAACAAAGCTACGACTTCTAAATGCTTTGTTTTCAAGTATTACCACTTGATACATAAGCACCACAAGCATTTGATTAGAGGACTTCATTAAGCTCATTTTTCTTTTCTTTTCTTGACTCTCTAATCATTGATGCTCAGATCCTTGAGCTTTGAGGGAGTGCTTTTGCACTTTGAGCCTAACCTTGACTTCTAAGTGTTTTGTTTTCAAGCATTTAGCTTGATACATAAACACCACAAGTACTTAACAAATGAATTGCCATTGGTACTCAGAGCCTTCAGCTTTCTCATTCTTTCCCTTTTTCTTTTCTTGCTTTATTTTGCATTTGCTTCTTCAAGGTTTTCATGATTTTAAAAGATTTCACAAAATGTTCTAGATGAAAACTTCAATTAAATAAAATCCAATGCAATTGAGCAACAATTAATCATACTAGCTTTCCAATACTTGTATGCACATGCTAAACTCTTCTTTAGTTCCTTGTTTGTTTATGATCATCATGCTTTACTGCTTTTGAATTCACAAAACTCAAGTTGGTAATCACAATGGCACAGCACCATGTTGCAATTTAGAAATCAAACTATGCCTTTTCATACACACATGCATACAGAGAAGGTAAAGACAATCATGCAGTTTATAGTGCTTGAAACAAATGAGAGGAAAAGGAACTTTACAACCTTGTAGTTCATCTTCTCTATTGTTGTCATTTTCCTCCCATTCTCCTCCTTCCCATACCAAACTCAGAATGCTTGCTCATCCTCAAGCAACTATTAGAACCATGGCTATGGGGCTAAGATGGATCATGAATGTCTTACACAAGAAATGTTAGTAGTACATGTGTTTCAAGCAAGCAAAATTAAAGATAATAATCAAGGCACAAGAGACAGAGACATTGTGATTGCAAGCTTAAGAAGGTGAGCATAATACTTTGCATAAAGAATAAGTGGCACACCAAACTTAGTGTGACACTTTCACTTGGAATCAATGCAAGTATCCAGTAAAGATTTGAAGCAAATTGTGTTGCATAGCAACACCAAACTTAGAATGCAACCATATGTCAATTTATTTGAACTAAAACTAAACAAAAGAAACTGTTATATGTTAAATACAATCACCAAATGAAGAGTCTGTTATGAATAAGGATGTCTTGGTGATGTATTAACAAAAACAGTTAATGAAGGAAAGCATTAAAAACAAGTAAATAAATGAAACAAAGAGAAAACAAAAATTATCCAACTAAGAAGAAAAATAACACTGTAAAAGGCAATATGATTATGCAGACAAGTGATGTTGCTGGATTGATTTGCATAGAAAAATAGGTGGCACACCCAACTTAGAATCTTGGTGTGTCACTTTCATGTAAAATTGATGCAATCATCCATGAAGATGGAAAACAGTTTGTTGCAGGGCAACACCAAACTTAGAATGTAACCATATGCCAATTTATTGAAATTTAAACAAAGCAAGGAAAAGAAATGTACCTACTGTCTACCTGTTCTTTACTTTCTTCCTCTTCTTCCAATTTGTTAAGAGAAATGACCTCAAAGGAGGAGAAGATTCAGCTATTACCCCTTGTCTTGGTCTCTCCTCAGCAAGCTTTCTTTTGTACATGGCTTGATTGAGCTTGCTTGCTATTGGTCCAGGGGTTGGATTGCTTGTGGTTGACCTCCTCTTGAATGTTGTCCTTGGTAGTTTAGTCACAATCCTCTTCTTGGTGCTTTTGTTAATTGCCTTCACTTCTTTGAATCCAAGTCTTGGTGGTTGTGTGATTGTTAGAGTCTTCTTTTCATCAAGAGTCTCTTGTATTGATGGTTCCATGAACTCCTTCTTTATGTACTTCTCTGCCTCACTTGAGTTTGGAATGACTTCTTCACTTTCTTGCTCCTCCACTTCCTCTTTTACACTCAACATTTGTTTTAATAGCTCTTTTATGGAGGAGGTTTGTTGATCTTCCCAAGCTTTCTTCATCTCCTCTTCATACCTTTCAATCATGGATTCAAGTGTTGAGGCGTTTTGGTCCAGGGAAATTTGTGAGAGTTGTGATTCTTCATGTTCCTTTGTCATCTCAAGTGTAGTTTCATTTTTAACCACCTCATTCTTCATTAAAAATCCACTTGACAAAGTAGCCTCTTCCTCTTGTCTTTCCTCCTTCTTCATTGCACTTTCACTTGACATAAGGACCTTTTGTTCTTGTTTTTCCACTTCCTCTCCCACAGATTGATTTTTACTGTTTGATGGTTCTAAGTGTTTCCTTATGTTCTCCAGGTGCTCATTCGTCCTCTGACGGATGATTTCTTCCCTTTTCCAGGCTTTCATTGCCTCCTCCTCATTTTTTTTGAACATGGACTCATGCTCTGAAAGCCTTGAGTGGTTCATGGAAGTTTGTGTGGGTGGTGAGTTTTGAAAGGGGCTTTCGGTTGAAGTATGGTCAAGTGATGATATCTTTGGATGAATATCATATGGAGCACTAGAATTCCCTTCCCAGCCACAGTTAGAATCATGACTTGCATCATTTTGTGGTGGAGGGAAATATCCCATATGATTTTCTTTCTCATCTTGTGGTTCTGAAGCATAGCTCCATGAATTGGAGTGCCCAGAATTTGAAGTTTCTTGGTGATATTTCCAACCACCATTAGAGATTGGTGATGGTGGGTGATATCCCATAAAATTTTGTTTGACCATAAGATGAGTTGAACTCCATTTGTATTTGTAAACATCAATGAAATTTGAAATTCATGTCATAGAGAAAGAATTTCTTAGTGAGGTAATAACTCAAACACCTTGGTTTCAACTTAGAACAGAGAACAAAAATAAAGAAAATGCTTGATCTAGACTTCTCACCCACTTAATCATTGTTGATCTAATCAATCCACGGCAACGGCGCCAAAAACTTGATGTGCGGAAAACGATCCGACACAAAACTCACCGGCAAGTGCACCGGGTCGCATCAAGTAATAAAACTCACGGGAGTAAGGTCGATCCCACAGGGATTGATGGATCAAGTAACCTTAGTGGGTGATTAGTTTAGTCAAGCTAACATTGAGTGATTTGAGTGACAATTGAAGCCAACAGAATGTAAACTTGCAGGAATTATAAAGTGCAGAAAGTAAAATTGCAAGTAACTTAAAGGGCAAGAAATGTAAATTGCAAGAATCTTAAATTGCAAGAAATGTAAATTGCATGAAATTAAAGGGGAGTAGGTGCTGGAAATTAAAGAGAACAATAGATCACGCAACTGGAAATTTAAATTGCTGGAAAGTAAACTGAGAGCAATGTAAATAGAGAAGCAAAATTTCAGTGAATCAGAATTTAGAGCAATTGTAGAGGAATTTAAAATTGTGCAGGAAATGTAAATGAGATTTGCAGCAAGCTTAATGTAAATTAAATTGAAGAACCAAACAGAAAGTGAAATGCAGCACAATTGCAATAACTAAAAGAAATTGAAGATCTCAGGGGTTGGATGAGACTAGAGACCAAGTCTAGATCTCAATTCCTTCCTTGATCCAATAAAGAACAATTTGCAAAAGAAATGAAGATGAAAGCAATAAACAGAGTGTTGATTCAAATCCTTAATTCACTAAAATTTTGTAGAAGAAAACAGAGAGAATTCTCAAGGTGAGATTGAAACAGAATTTCTTCAATTCTCAACCCAAGATTTAAAACAAAAAGAAAAACTAAAGAGAGAGAGTTCTATATTCCTAATGCTCCTTAGTGGAGCTCGCCTCTCCAAATAAAATGAAACAGATACCTATTTATAGGCATTTTTACAAAAATGAAATTCAAAAGAAATTACAATTAAAATAAAATTTCTATTCTAACTATCTCTTGTGCCTTTGACTGGTGTCAATTGGGCCCTTGCCCTTGATGGAATTGGGTTGATAGAGGCCTTGGTTGATTGCTCTTGGAGTTGGAGAGAGAACCAATGTGAACCGGGTTGTGAATCTTAAAAGCTTGAGTAAAAGTTTGAGTAAAAGTTTGAGGCAAACTTTTACTCAAACTTTTTACACCAGCTGCCCCATTCTTGCTGCTACCAACGTTTGAGCTAAAGTTTGGGGTCAAACTTTTGCTCAAACGTTGGCCCCCTTATGCACACTCATGGCGCTACTTTGTCCTCTTGTCAACGTTGCCAATTTTATGCCCACTATAGACTATTATATAGGGTTGGAAAGCTCGGAATGTCAGCTTTCTAACCCAATTGGAATCACCTCAATTGGACATCTACAACTCAAGTTATGCTCCTTTGAAGAGGACAGGGTCGCTGGTTTTGGTGCCCAACGTTTGAGGTAAAGTTTGCCTCAAACGTGGTCGAAAACGCCAGTTTTGGAGGCTCAAACGTATTGTCCACCCCATACTATTATACATTGTTGGAAAGCCCTAAATGTCTACTTTCCAATGCCTTTGGAAGCACATCATTTCGAGCTATACTCCGTCGAAGGTGCAGAGGTCAGTTGGCCTCACTGCTGGTTGCCACCATATTCGTTTATGCACATTTCGGGGCAGTTTTCTCCCTCAATTTTAGTGTCCACCATGCAGTTCCATATATGCCTGGAAAGCTCTTGATTCCTACTTTCCATTGCTTTTTGAATCACCTCATTTGGAGCTCTGTAGCTCAAGTTATTCTTGTTGGAAGTATACCCCTTGTATGCCTTGTGGCGCCAACGTTTGCCAAAAAGCTTGAGGCAAACGTTGGCGCAAGCTTTTTCTCCCCTGGGTGTGTTGGTGTGGCGCCAACATTTGCCAAAACGTTTGAGGCAAACGTTGGCGCAAACTTTTGCTCTCCAGGGTGTTGATTTGTGATGCCAAAAGTTTGCACAAAAGTTTGAGGCAAACTTTTGCTCCAGCTTTTTGCCCAAAAGTTTGCCCAAAAGTTTGAGGCAAACTTTTGCTCCAGCTTTTTGCTCCCTGGTTCGTTTTCAATTAATCCAAAAGTTTGAGCTAAAGTTTGAGGCAAACTTTTGCTCAAACTTTTTGTCCTCTCTTCCTCCTAGCCATTCCTTCTTGCTTCAACCTTTCTCCAAGCTTTCTTCACCTATCATTAATCAACCAAACACATCAAAGCTATGCTCAAAATCATGAGATATTCATTCTTTCATAATATGTGACAATTATAGCATAAAACCTCATGAAATTGCATTAATTCATACATGGTTGATTAAATCAAAGGAAACATGAAAATCTACCCAATTGGCTTGCTTATGGCTCAAGAAAGTACATAAAACCTATTGAAAACAAATGAAAAAGCATAGAAAAACATGTGATGACATGTCACCATGTCATATTTTTCTATGCTTTTTCATACAAGAAATTTATGATTAGTGCTTAAATATTGCATTCTTTGGTGCTTAAATGGTATATTTCTTTGATCTTTTGATTTGATAAACTTTGTAGGAAATAAGAAGAAAAAGAAGCAAAAAGAGCACAAAATAAGCTAAAAAGAAGAAAAGAGGAATTTTGGGCACACTTTGAAGTTGGAGCACACTTTGGAGGCTTAGGCCACGCTTCTAAAAGCGTGGCCCATGACCAAATCAAGGAAGAGAAGCGTGGCCCAAAGGAAGAGAAGCGTGGCCCAAAGGAAGAAAAGCGTGGCTCAAAACAAAGAGCAAGAGAGGACAAAAAGCTTGAGCTAAAGTTTGCCTCAAACTTTAGCTCAAACTTTTGGAGGAGCTTGCACACCTTGGAGGAGAAAAGCTTGCGCCAACGTTTGCCTCAAACTTTTTGGCAAACGTTGGCGCCACACCAACACACCCAGGGGAGAAAAAGCTTGCGCCAACGTTTGCCTCAAGCTTTTTGTCAAACGTTGGCGCCACAAGGCATACAAGGGGTATACTTCCAACAAGAATAACTTGAGTTACAGAGCTCCAAATGAGGTGATTCAAAAAGCAATGGAAAGTAGGAATCAAGAACTTTCCAAGCATATATGGCACTGCATGGTGGACACTAAAATTGAGGGAGAAAACTACCCCAAAATGTGCATAAACGAATATGGTGGCAACCTGCAGTGAGGCCAACTGACCTCTGCACCTTCGACGGAGTATGACTCGAGCTGTAGAGCTCCAAATGATGTGCTTCCAAAGGCATTGGAAAGTAGACATTCAGGGCTTTCCAACAATGTATAATAGTATGGGGTGGACAATATGTTTGAGCCTCCAGAACTGGCGTTTTCTACCACGTTTGAGGCAAACTTTACCTCAAACGCTGCACACCAAGGCCAGCGAACCTGTCCTCTTCAAATGAGCATAACTTGAGTTGTAGATGTCCAATTGAAGTGATTCCAATTGGGTTAGCAAGCTGACATTCAGAGCTTTCTAACCATATATAATAGTCTATAGTGGGCATGAAATTTGCAATGTTGACAAGCAGACAAAGTAGTACCCCAACATGCATGCAAGAAGGCCCAACGTTTGGCTAAAAGTTTGACCTCAAACTTTAGCCCAAACGTTGGTAGCAGCAAATAAGGGCAGCTGGTATAAAACTTTTGAGTAAAAGTTTGCCTCAAACTTTTACTCAAACTTTTACTCAAACTTTTCTGGTTCATGGCCCGGTTCATAAATGGGTTTCTCTCCAACTCCAAGAGCAATCAACAGAGGCTATCTTAAAATAAGTAAGCTAGCCTATGTGTGTGCTTGTGTGTTTACTTTCACTTGACAAAAAGCATGCTTTGTCCCCTGCATTTTCAATTCAATAAAAGAAATGTTTGAATGTGAAGTGAGATAGTTCTCTGTTAGATAGAAGTACAATAAAAGTAAGTGGTGGTGTGTGTGTATGATTGTGGAAAAAACTCTTATGCACCAAACTACATCAAAAGTTTAGTGGTTTAGTTTTGGAGCAATTGATTAGAGTAATTGCAAAGGAAATGTAAATTGCAGAGAAAGTAGATGAGAGAGCAAGTAACAGAAACTGAAATTCAATTAAGCAGAGAATTAAACAAGATCCCAAGGTGAGATTGAAACAGAAGTTCTTCAATTCTCCACCCAAGATCCGAAGCAAGAAAATTAAAGAGTGCTGGGCAAGAACAAGGAAGAAGAGAGATCAATTCTCCTCCCCAATTCTCTTGAATTAAAATAACAATGCTAGAATGTAAAATGAGCTCTCTGCTGCAAGTATTGAAAAATTCTAAAAAGGAAGCTCTCCGAAAAACTTAAATCCCATGCTATTTATACATTTTCTTCAAATGGTCCTCAAGCCTTCAATTGGGCCTTTGCTCTTGATGGAATTGGGTTGATAGAGGCCATGGTTGATTGCTCTTGGAGTTTGGAGAAGAACCGAATTGAACCGGGTTTGGAATCATGAAAGCTTGAGTAAAAGTTTGAGTAAAAGTTTGAGGCAAACTTTTACTCCAACTTTTCACATCAGCCACCCTCTTTTGCTGATATCAACGTTGGGGCAAAAGTTTGGGGTCAAACTTTTGCTCCAACGTTGGCCTCCCCTTGCACACTCATGGCGCCAACGTTAGCCAAAAAGTTAGAGGCTAACGTTGGCGCAAACTTTTGCTCTCCAGGGTGTGTTGTTCATGCGCCAACGTTTGCCAAAAAGTTAGGGGCTAACATTGGCGCAAACTTTTGCTCTCCAGGGTGTTGATTTGTGATGCCAAAAGTTTTCCAAAAAGTTTGAGGCTAACTTTTGCTCCAGCTTTTTGCCCAAAAGTTTACACAAAAGTTTGAGGCAAACTTTTGCTCCAACTTTTTGCCCAAAAGTTTGCACAAAAGTTTGAGGCAAACTTTTGGTCCAGCTTTTTGCTCCCTGGTTCATTTTCACTTATTCCAAAAGTTTGAGCTAAAGTTTGAGGCAAACTTTTGCTCAAACTTTTTGTCCTCTCTTCCTCCTAACCATTCCTTCTTGCTTCAACCTTTCTCCAAGCTTTCTTCACCTATCATTAATCAACCAAACACATCAAAGCTATGCTCAAAATCATGAGATATTCATTCGTTCATAATATGTGACAATTATTGATAAAACCTCATGAAATAGCATGAATTCATACATGGTTGATTAAATCAAAGGAAAAATGAAAATCTACCCAATTGGCTTGCTTATGGCTCAAGAAAGTGCATAATTCAATTGAAAACAAAAGAAAAAGGCTAGTGAAACTAGGCTAAGATGACTTGTCATCACAACACCAAACTTAAAGCTTGCTTGTCCCCAAGCAAGAAATGATTTATGCTCAAAGGTCCTTTCAATTAAGACGGATTGAAGAACAACTTGTAAAGTCCTGTAAGTGAAGTGATTAAGTAACAGTGGGGTGAACTCTAAATCATATGCTCATGCAAGGGCTTCAGTGCTCACTAGTCCTCACATATTGGGAGTCTTAGGTCTTAGGATTTTCATCCAAATGGTATCATAGAGATCTCTTTATATGTAATCACCATGAAGCAGCTTATAGTTTCTTTGCTTTGGCCTTGACTCTAAGTGTCATGTCTCAAAGCGGCTCTTTAGATAAGCTTTCAATCAATACTCCTAAACCAGTTGGTTTTAAGGTATTAGGTGTTAAAGCACCCCTAAGGATTTACTTGCTCAAGCCTCTTTCCTTGACACAACTCAACCACAAGCATTTACTAGGCTAACAACTCTTTGAGTTTTGTTTCTTCTTTCTTTTTCTGCCTAGTAAATGATGCTCAGAGCCTTGGGCCATGTTCTTTTTGTTTTTGTATTTTCTTTTCTTTCTTTTGTTTTGTTTGCTGCTTCTTGGATCAATAGATTTTTGAGAATCTCCACAATACTTCTTTGAACTTCATGTCCTGCCTATGAGCTCCCATGCAAGTTTTCACAAGCATGCATCCTCAATACATGATCATACAACTAGAACCACCACTTCTCTTAATCTTTTGCTTTCCTCAAAATTGTTTAATTCCTCAATCCTTCTTTTCAAAGAACTTTCATGTGATGCAATTTTTGAACATTGAGTGTAAACAAGTTTTGAAGAGAAAAATGTTGTGAATGATCAAGCATCTTGCTTATTGAATTGCAGAAAAACTATACTAGACAGAAGGACAGATAAGGATATGATATTACTTTCAATCATAGCAGTGTTTGATGTAAAACAATTACTTAACAATACAACCTTTTGGAATCTACTTGCTGTCCTCCTCCTCATCATCCTCATTGCTGGTTTTAGCATTCCTCTTTCATTTCTTTGGGTGATGATGCTTAATCCTTCCAAAAGCTTGTATGACACTCTGCAATGATATTGAAAGTTGTTTGTTCCCAAAGCACTTGAAAAATGGTTAGCATGAATGATTTATTTGTGGGCCTTTGTACTTACTTTGGTATGGGAACACCAAACTTAGTACCTTGCCAATGGTTCTTGTGCATCGAATTAACCATGTGTGAAACTCTTTTTCTTTTTTTTTCTTTTTTCAAAAGCAATAAAACTGAAAACTAGGAAACAGCAGAACAGTTAACTAGTTTATCTAACATGCTTGAAGCTAGCATTATGCAGAAAGTGAGAATGTGTGTTTATGATGGGATTTTGGTGGAACACCAAACTTAGAATTCTTCATTCTCCCTTATATTGTTTTGGTGTGCAACACCAAACTTAGCTTCTTGCAATATAGATAAAACTAATTAACCTTTTTATTGAAATAGCTATTGATGCGCATAAACTAGTTATGCTACGATTTAGGAAATTGCACGATCGGCAAAATACCTTCCGGCAAGTGCATCGGTTATCGTCAAGTAAAAACTCACAATAGAGTGAGGTCGAATCCCACAAGGATTGGTTGAGTGAGCAATTCGGATTAGAAGTGTGTTCTAGTTGAGCGGAATCAAGATTTAGATGAGAATTGCGGAATGTAAAATTGGCGGGAAAAGTAAATGACAAGAAATTGAAATGGCAGAATCTTAAATTGCATGAATTAAAGAGCAGAAGCTAAATTGCTGAAATTAAAAGGGAATGGGGGTGATTGCATGAATTGAGTTGCAGAATGTAAAGAGAAAGTGGAAATCAGAAATGGGGAATTCATTGGGTGTTAGGAGATATTGAGATCTCCGAATCAAAACATGTTTATCTCTTCCTCAACCAATGCGTTCATTGAATTTTGCTTGGCAATCTTATATGATTGGATCCCAATCCCTTGGCTCACCAATTCTCTCTAAAAACAAACAAATTCCCAATCCCTTGGTTTAAATGTTCATAAGAAGAGATGATGCTCGATCACTGATTATACCACACAGTTTCATGAACCACAATTTGGTAGGATTACATGTCACAATATCCATCCAAACCCCAATCCAATTCACTGTGAGAAAGCTTCTCTAGCATGAATCCTCCATTCCTTTCCCAAGGTTCCGAAGGATTCCAATTATGGGTAGTTTCTTTCCCAAGACAACTACCCAATGGAATTAGATCGAGAAGCTTTCTAACAAAATTCAAGAGAAAAGATTGAAGAAGAAGATAAACTATTATTGATTCATTGAATTACAATAGAGCTCCCTAACCCAATGAAAGGGGTTTAGTGAGTCATAGCTCTGAATTCAACTACAAAGATATGAAAACTAGCTAAATGAAAAGGTAAAAGTTCCAGTGCCCCCTCTAACTTAAATTCTATCCTATTTATACACTTTCTATATTGAGCTTCTGTTGTTTTTCTTGGGCTTTGAGGCTTCTCCCTGCTTTCCTTTTGCCTTGGGTTTATGATCCATAATCTTGATGAGGCTGTTGATCCAAATTCTGTAACATTCATTTAGCCAACTTAGTGATAATCAAATAATGACACATGACTCAATAAATTGAAATTTCAGACTCATCAATCCTTCAGGCCCAATCCCATAAACCATGATATTCAATTGGGTTTCATACCAGAGTAAGTTTAAGTTAATGTTTGTGCTCAAATACTAACTTAAACCGCAATATTTTTGGCCCAGAAACCTTTTCCAAGAGTGGCGTTTAAGTTGCAGTTTAAGCTTAAACTGCAGCTTAAACGCCAGACACTTCCAGTGATGCCTTTTGTGGAAGCACGTTTAAGCTTCAGTTTAAGGTTAAACTGAAGCTTAAACGTGGAAATGGAAGAAGGCAGCCCTGGAGGGTAATATAGTCGAACACGTTTAAGCTTCAGTTTAAGGTTAAACTGAAGCTTAAACGTGGAAATAGAAAAGGCAGCCCTGGAGGTCGAACACGTTTAAGCTCCAGTTTAAGGTTAAACTGGAGCTTAAACGTGGAAGCTGAGAAAGGTAGCCCTGGAGGTCGAACACGTTTAAGCTCCAGTTTAAGGTTAAACTGGAGCTTAAACGTGGAAGCTTAGAAAGGTAGCCCTGGAGATGTCGAACACGTTTAAGCTCCAGTTTAAGGTTAAACTGGAGCTTAAACGTGGAAATGGAGAAAGCAACCCTGGAGGAGAAACTTGGTCGAACACGTTTAAGCTCCAGTTTAAGGTCAAACTGGAGCTTAAACGTGGAAATGGCTCCCTGGTGCCTTTCCCCTTTCTGGCGTTTAACCTCCAGTTTAAGGTTAAACTGGAGGTTAAACGTGGAACTGCCCTCCTTGGTGTCCTTCTCACTTCTGGCGTTTAACCTCCAGTTTAAGGTTAAACTGGAGGTTAAACTTCAATTCCAGCATTTCTTAGCCTTCCTGATTCTGGCATTTAAGCTCCAGTTTAGGCTTAAACTGGAACTTAAACTCCACATGTGATATTCAAGCTTCCTTTATTGATTTTGTTGCTTCCTTGCTTAGCCTCTTCTTCCCTGAAATCATCCAAACAATTGCATCAAAGTCTTGCAAAATTTCATGAGAAATCTTCCATTCATAGCATTCAAGTAATATAACTAAAACTCATGGAATTTGCATTAAAATCATACTGTTTGGATGGTTCATTGCTTTGTTATTCATTTAACCATTCTTGGTTACTTTAAGCTCAAGAAAATGCATAAAACAACTAAAACTAACAGAAAAATGCTAGTGAAACTAGCCTAAGATGCCTTGGCATCACAACACCAAACTTAATACTTGCTTGTCCCTAAGCAAGTCCTGAGTTATTTGAGAAGAAAGTATGAAACAGAAAGCAATTACATTGGCTATATTAGCAAGCATTTGAAGTTCATCAGAAGGGTTTTAGGCAGAAAGTTGCAGCATCACTTTTTCATACTTATCAGGTAGAATTATCACTTTTTCATTGCATCCATCAAACACTGCTATGGCCTCTTGTTATTCTTATGTCCTTGGCACTTTTCTCTTCTTTGTTTTTCTTTTCTTTTTCTTAGAGCTTCTTTGCTCCTTGTTTGCTTAGTGTCATGTGTTGCACAAGCCTTTGGCATTTTCTTTTTCTTATCAGTGCACTACACATATCCACTTTAGGCATTTTGGTTCACATTTCTTCTTGAGACATTGGTGCCCAGCACCTCTTTGTGTGACTAAATGTTTTGTATTTAGGTTGCTCTTGATAATGGACTTTTGGTTGATAATCCCGGGTTAGTTAACCCAAGTTACCAAGTGTTGAAACACTCCTCAGAACCTATTCATCCAAGCATATCCTTAATACATAAACACCACAGGCATTTGTCTCAGAAGTTCAAACCATTGGTGCCTAGCTTATTTTCTCAATTTTTTTGCTTTTTGGTTGCCCTTTTTCAGTGGCTTTTTCTTCTTCTTTTTCTTTCTTTTTCATGGCCAAAGACATTTATTCATCAAGATCCATAGACAGTTTTCAATTTCTATACAAAAAAAATGATAATTCTACACTATATTTCCAGTGATCTGACTTAAACAATCAAGCATGCATACCACCACTTAATTCTACTTGATTTGTCACTAATTTAGCCAAGTTACTTTTGTTCAAACTTTTCTTTTATTTTTGGAAACAGAACAAGCATGGCAAGCACTTGTTTAAGAAGGTGAAGTTATATCCAAACATCTAGGCATTCACTTTATTCAAAGCAATAAACAGACACTCATACTAAAAAAAAAACTCCACATAACACTTAAATGACTTGTGATGAAAGAAAGCTCATAAAGACAATTCACCAATTATCATTTGATTATTAAGGAACGAGACCACCTCTTATTTATTGCTTGGTTCTTCTTAATTCTTGGGATCCTGCTTCTTCTTGCTTCCTGCCTCTTTTTGACTACTTGTGCTTCCTTTGTCTTTTCTTATGAGCTTTTTCCAGAATCCAGCCTTTTTCATTGTTTCTTCCACTCCTTTTTCAAGGATCATTGCCTTGTTTATTTCTCCTTCTTTCCTCCCTTTGAAATACTCATCAAAAGCTGGGAATGCTGGGTCCATCTTGTGTAGATGTTCCCCTATGTAGTTAAGCTTGATTTGCGAACTGATGTTGTAATCAGCTTGGACTGAGTATCTTGCATTCTGTAAAGTGGTGGCTTCCTTGATTGCCAAGACATTGGCATCTTGGTGTTGGCATATGTGGCTGAAGGATTCCTGTAAGTGTAAATTCTGTTCCCTTTGCAGATCCAAGAATCTTGATTCAAAGTTCCTTTGCATATCCATCATTTTTAGGTGAAAGTCCTCTTGTCTCTCCTGAGACCTCATGTATTGTTGAGACATTCCTTCCATGATTTCCTGCATTCTGCTCATATCCATGGGGTCTCTAGGAGTTCGTTGTCTTCTTTCTGGAATTGCTTGCTCTTCTTGCTCTTCTTCTCTGTCTTCTCCTTCCTGTCCTTCTTGTTCAGCTTCTTGCTCTTCTTCCGCTTGTTGCCCTTCTTCATTTCTTCTTTTTGTATGTCTTGGAGGAGTTGGGCCAAGAGTCATTCTGTACGCAGTTATGGCCAATCCAGGATATAGCCAATTAGGTCTTTCATCTTCAAGTGGTACTTGGGCATCGATGCATAGTCTAATGATGGTGCTAGGGAAGTGGAGCCAGGATTCAGGGTCGCTTTTCTCACTAAACTCTTGTATCTGTTCAGCAATGAGTTTATGAACTTTGATTTCCCCTCCCACCATAATGCAATGTAGCAAGATGGCTCTTTTAGGGACTATTTCTGAAGAGTTTGCAGTGGGTAGGATGGATCTCCTAACTATTGCATACCACCCTTTAGCTTCCGGTGTTAGGTCTCCCCTTCTCAAAACTCTTGGAGCCCCTCTTGTTTTTCTCACCCATTCAGCTCTGATGGCACAAAGGTCTTCAGCAATAGTTGTATAGTCAGGTTCTCCTATCATCCTTTCCTCATAACTTGCTTGGCTGAAATGTATGTTTTTCAGGCCAAGAGTTTTCATGATTGCCTTGGGGCTGAAGTCAACTTCCACCCCTCTCACATAGCTTTTGTATGTGGGTTTCTTGGTTGAGTCTTCCCTCACTGCATTTGCATAGAACTCCTTCACCAAGTTGATGTTGATTTTAGTGATTAGCTTAGTCAGGAGCTCCCACTTCCTCTTTTTGATCTTCTCCCAAACACCTGGGAACTCATCCTTTTCAAGGTCAAAGGGAACCTCAGCTAGTACCCTTTTTGGTCTCATCCATTCGGCTTGAATCTCATGGAAAACTGATTTGTATCTCCTTGCATCGAATTCCCTGCTCTCCTCCATTGGTTGCTTGTCTTTTCTTCTTTTGTGGCTAGATGAGGCTGCCATTGGTTCTTTGGTTTTGGTAAGTTACAAGCTAAAGTTGACAAGGTGAAACAAGAAGTGTTGTTGGAAATGTGGTGAGGTTGTTTTCGGCAAGAGATAGTTATGCTATGATGAAGGAAAATGTGCATGAAGGAGAATTGGTGGTGTGGAACTCGTTCCCCAAGTGGTTCTTTATAGTGCCCATAAGTGAAAAATGGACGGCTAGGGTGGTTTGTGAAGGGTGGCTTGATGGTAAATATATGAATTAGGGAGAAGGACGAATTGCTTTTCATTTTCTTGGAAGTATTCTGGGTGCATTAAGTTGTACATGTAGCTATCTTTTCTTGCAGAACTTTCTTTTCCCATGTGTTAGTTTCAAAGACTTGTGAACTTTTCTTTTTGACCAAGCACCGTACCTCCCTTTGTCTTTTTCCTCCATTTTTGTCTTTTCTTTTGTACCTGCACAAACAAACAAGTTTGCTATCATTTTTCGGTCCATGTGAATGATGAATAGTACTTGCACATGTAAATCAATGATTGACTTCATGAGCTTATAGCCGTGACTTTTGTATGTATGTACACTTATTATTGGACACCAAACTTAGTGTTTGGTAAAGTCTCCTGATGACATGAAATCCATATTGGTTGTCCTTAATGAATGTGCATAATTCTAATAAATCATAGTCACTTTGGCTCTTTGATTCTAAACAAATTTACTACCCTAAGTAATTGAAACCAAAAACATGCGAATGGTCTACTTGTCATGAATTTCGAAATCCAGAGGAACTTCTTGCTTTTCATGAACCGTGTTCACGGAGGAACACCAAACTTAATGTTTGGTTGTGCTCTTTGCATGAAAAATTGAATGCATTTTGAATAAAGTTTGGGGTGCCTTCAGGCACACCAAACTTAGAGACAAATTGTATTTTATATGCAATGTTTAGTGCACTCTTTCAGCAGTTGTCCTGAGGATTCAAGTTCATGCATAAGAAACCATGCTTTATTAGATGCAAAACAAAACAAAAAAAAAAGAGTAAGGATATTAAAAACATGGGTTGCCTCCCATGAAGCGCTTCTTTAACGTCACTAGCTTGACGGTTGTCCCTTGTTAGGGTGGATTGTAGTGCTTGACGTTTTCTCCTCTCACTATGCAAACGTCCCCACTTGATTCCTTCATGACCTCTAAATGTTCCATAGAAAGAACTTTCCTGATTGTGAATACTTGAGGGAGCTGGGAAGGAATGGTTTTGAGGTCAGGTGGGATTGGCAGATAATGACTTGATATCACTTTATCTCCCGGAGAGAAACCTTCAGTGGGAATTTTCTTGTTTCTCCACCCTCTTGGCAATTTCTTTACAATGCTTCCCTTTCTCTTGAAGCTTTCTTCATTGACCCTTATGCCGGGAGGATCCTTCTGATCTGTTTCTATTGATTCTTGTGGCTTTAACTCTTGCAATTCTTGTTTGCTTTCCAAGGACTGTTTCAGAGTTTCAGCTGCCGGATTGCTTTCCTCCAGACACAGATGGCTACTCTCATCCTTAGGCTTTTCATGTTCTGGTTCAGGCTCAGATGCAGGTTTGAAAACATTGAAAATGAGCTGTTCATCATGTATTCTCAAAATTAGCTCTCCTTGTTCTACATCTATGAGTGCTCTAGCAGTGGCTAGAAATGGCCTTCCCAGAATGATAGGGTGTAGGTAGCTTTCCTCCATGTTCAAAATGACAAAGTCTGTGGGGAAGTAATAATCTCCCACTTTCACCAGCACATTCTCAACTACCCCTTCAGCTTGCTTCTGAGTTTTGTCAGCCAGTTGTATGATTACATCAGTGGATCTCACCTCATTCAGTTGTAGCCTCTTCATAAGAGTTAGAGGCATCACATTTATGCTAGCTCCTAGATCACAGAATCCTCTGTCAATTTTTGTTTCTCCTATGATGCAAGGAATATGAAAGCTTCCTGGGTCTGTTTTCTTAGAGACTGTGTCCTTCTTGATGAGGGCACTGCATTCTTTGTTCATTGTTACCGTTTGTCCTCCCTTCAAAACTCTTTTCTTGCTCAACAATTCCTTTAAATACGTGATGTGTGTAGGCATTTGATGGAGAATCTCAAGAAAGGGAATATTGATATGGAGAGACTTAAATTTCTCTAAAAACCTTGAATAGGTTTTCCCTTTTTCACCTCCTCCTAACCTCTGAGGAAATGGTGCTTTTGGTTGGTATGTTTCCATCGTGCCTTTTTGCAGTTCCTTGGCTTGCTCAGTTTCACTTTCCTGCTTAGCTTCCTCCACACCTTCCTTCAAGATTTCTGGCTCCTGTTCTGAGGGCCTGATTCCTTCTTCTTCTGAGACTTCCTTCAATATGGTGATGGCCTTGCATTCTTCCCATCTCACTCTCTTTTGTTCCCCTTTAGGATTCTTTTCTGTGTCACTAGGGAACACTGCAGTTGATTTGGGGGCCTGTTGAGATAGCTCTCCTACTTGAGACTCCATCCTCTTGAGTTTTTCACCATGGTTTCTTAAGGTAGCTCTCACATCATCCCTGAAGCTTTTCAATTCGGTTATGTCTTGACTCATGGTTGCCATCATTCCTTCTATCCGGTTTAATTGATCTTGAAATTGTTGGTTCGGATTAGGTTGGGTAGGTTGATTATTTTGGCCATGATATGATGGTTGGGAGTAAGTGTTTTGTGTGGCTTGGTATGATCTTTGGTTGGAGTTTTGGTATGTGGAATTGTTATGTTGGTTGTGGTTGTAAGGTTTGTGGTTTTGTGGTTGGGTTTGTTGGTTCCCCCACCCAAAGTTTGGGTGATTTTTCCATCCTGGGTTGTAAGTGTTGGAATGTGGATCATATGATTGCCTTTGTTGGTTTCCCACAGAGTTTGCCTCTTCCCAATTACCTCCTTCAATGCTTACTTCCTCTTGATCTTGTGTGTGTATTGCAGCCACTTGCTTTGTTTCTAATTGCCTGGTAAGCTCTGCTAGTTGCTTGGCAAACACCTTGTTTTGGGCTAGAATTGTATCAACATGGTTCAGCTCCATGACTCCCTTAGTGTTGTGCCTCTCTGATGCATAGTAGTACTCATTCTCAGCCACTGTCTCAATCACTTCAATGGCTTCTTCCACAGTCTTTTTCCTGTTCAATGAACCTCCTGATGAATGGTCTACAGCCTTCCTTGATTCATAAGAGAGTCCATCATAGAAAATATGCAATTGCACCCAATCATGGAACATGTCTGGTGGGCATTTCCTTGTCAAATCCTTGAATCTCTCCCATGCCTCGTAGAGAGTTTCACCATCTTGTTGTCTAAAAGTCTGAACCTCAGATCGAAGCCTATTGACCTTTTGTGGGGGGTAGAAACGTGCCAGAAACTTGCTTTCCACCTCATCCCATGTTGTTAGACTCCCCCTTGGGAATGATTCCAGCCACTTAGCTGCTTTGTCCCTAAGTGAAAATGGGAACAAAAGCAGTTTATAGGCATCTTCCTGGACTCCATTGGACTTCACAGTGTCACAAATTCTCAGAAATTTTGTGAGATGTTGGTTGGGATCTTCATTAGCACTCCCACCAAATGAACAATGATTCTCCACAAGTGATATTAGCTGTGGTTTGAGTTCAAAATTGTTGGCCTGAATGGGTGGTTTCTGAATGCTGCTACCACAATTCCCAGAGGTTGGGTTTATGTATGAACTAAGAACCCTCCTCTCAGGAATGGCATTGTTTCCATCAGCTCTCTCATGGTTGTGAACTTCTCTATCCATATTGAGATCTAAAGCTTCCTCAAAATTGTCCTCAGATTCTCCTTCAGATTCCTCTTCTCCCAGTACTCTCTTCCCTCTTGCTTCCCTTCTCAGTCTATGAAGGGTCCTCTCTGGTTCGGTATATGGAGGAGTTGATGTCTCTCCTCTCCTACTTGTCATACAAGAACACAGCACAGGCAACAAACAAGTGAAATACTCTTGGTTAATGGAAGAGTATGGTTAGAGCAATTGAGGAATTAATTCAAACAGTTAGTGAGTCAGTGAGTTAGTTGCTTGAATTTAAAGGCATAAAGAAAGAAAGCATGTAACAGAGTGCAGAAATTGAAATTCAACAAGTAACATGTACTGAATTAATCAAAACAAAAAAAAAATGCTCAATCTAGTTAACTTCCAATTTGAGAATTGTCAATCGAAAACCAATCCCCGGCAACGGCGCCATAAACTTGATGCGCATAAACTAGTTATGCTACGATTTAGGAAATTGCACGATCGGCAAAATTCCTTCCGGCAAGTGCACCGGTTATCGTCAAGTAAAAACTCACAATAGAGTGAGGTCGAATCCCACAAGGATTGGTTGAGTGAGCAATTCGGATTAGAAGTGTGTTCTAGTTGAGCGGAATCAAGATTTAGATGAGAATTGCGGAATGTAAAATTGGCGGGAAAAGTAAATGACAAGAAATTGAAATGGCGGAATCTTAAATTGCATGAATTAAAGAGCAGAAGCTAAATTGCTGAAATTAAAAGGGAATGGGGGTGATTGCATGAATTGAGTTGCAGAATGTAAAGAGAAAGTGGAAATCAGAAATGGGGAATTCATTGGGTGTTAGGAGATATTGAGATCTCCGAATCAAAACATGTTTATCTCTTCCTCAACCAATGCGTTCATTGAATTTTGCTTGGCAATCTTATATGATTGGATCCCAATCCCTTGGCTCACCAATTCTCTCTAAAAACAAACAAATTCCCAATCCCTTGGTTTAAATGTTCATAAGAAGAGATGATGCTCGATTACTGATTATACCACACAGTTTCATGAACCACAATTTGGTAGGATTACATGTCACAATATCCATCCAAACCCCAATCCAATTCACTGTGAGAAAGCTTTTCTAGCATGAATCCTCCATTCCTTTCCCAAGGTTCCGAAGGATTCCAATTATGGGTAGTATCTTTCCCAAGACAACTACCCAATGGAATTAGATCGAGAAGCTTTCTAACAAAATTCAAGAGAAAAGATTGAAGAAGAAGATAAACTATTATTGATTCATTGAATTACAATAGAGCTCCCTAACCCAATGAAAGGGGTTTAGTGAGTCATAGCTCTGAATTCAACTACAAAGATATGAAAACTAGCTAAATGAAAAGGTAAAAGTTCCAGTGCCCCCTCTAACTTAAATTCTATCCTATTTATACACTTTCTATATTGAGCTTCTGTTGTGTTTCTTGGGCTTTGAGGCTTCTCCCTGCTTTCCTTTTGCCTTGGGTTTATGATCCATAATCTTGATGAGGCTGTTGATCCAAATTCTGTAACATTCATTGAGCCAACTTAGTGATAATCAAATAATGACACATGACTCAATAAATTGAAATTTCAGACTCATCAATCCTTCAGGCCCAATCCCATAAACCATGATATTCAATTGGGTTTCATACCAGAGTAAGTTTAAGTTAATGTTTGTGCTCAAATACTAACTTAAACCGCAATATTTTTGGCCCAGAAACCTTTTCCAAGAGTGGCGTTTAAGTTGCAGTTTAAGCTTAAACTGCAGCTTGTTTAAGCTTAAACTGCAGCTTAAACGCCAGACACTTCCAGTGATGCCTTTTGTGGAAGCACGTTTAAGCTTCAGTTTAAGGTTAAACTGAAGCTTAAACGTGGAAATGGAAGAAGGCAGCCCTGGAGGGTAATATAGTCGAACACGTTTAAGCTTCAGTTTAAGGTTAAACTGAAGCTTAAACGTGGAAATAGAAAAGGCAGCCCTGGAGGTCGAACACGTTTAAGCTCCAGTTTAAGGTTAAACTGGAGCTTAAACGTGGAAGCTGAGAAAGGTAGCCCTGGAGGTCGAACACGTTTAAGCTCCAGTTTAAGGTTAAACTGGAGCTTAAACGTGGAAGCTTAGAAAGGTAGCCCTGGAGGTGTCGAACACGTTTAAGCTCCAGTTTAAGGTTAAACTGGAGCTTAAACGTGGAAATGGAGAAAGCAACCCTGGAGGAGAAACTTGGTCGAACACGTTTAAGCTCCAGTTTAAGGTCAAACTGGAGCTTAAACGTGGAAATGGCTCCCTGGTGCCTTTCCCCTTTCTGGCGTTTAACCTCCAGTTTAAGGTTAAACTGGAGGTTAAACGTGGAACTGCCCTCCTTGGTGTCCTTCTCACTTCTGGCGTTTAACCTCCAGTTTAAGGTTAAACTGGAGGTTAAACTTCAATTCCAGCATTTCTTAGCCTTCCTGATTCTGGCGTTTAAGCTCCAGTTTAGGCTTAAACTGGAACTTAAACTCCACATGTGATATTCAAGCTTCCTTTATTGATTTTGTTGCTTCCTTGCTTAGCCTCTTCTTCCCTGAAATCATCCAAACAATTGCATCAAAGTCTTGCAAAATTTCATGAGAAATCTTCCATTCATAGCATTCAAGTAATATAACTAAAACTCATGGAATTTGCATTAAAATCATACTGTTTGGATGGTTCATTGCTTTGTTATTCATTTAACCATTCTTGGTTACTTTAAGCTCAAGAAAATGCATAAAACAACTAAAACTAACAGAAAAATGCTAGTGAAACTAGCCTAAGATGCCTTGGCATCAGCTATGAAAAGAAAACTACCTCAGGTTGGGTTGCCTCCCAACAAGCGCTCTTTTATTGTCACTAGCTTGACATCCTTCATTCTGTGCTCATGGAAGTTGAGGCTTCTGTTGCCTTAGGTTTCCTCCTCTTGCTATGGGCTTCCTTCCCTCTGTTTCTCTTTCCATAGCCTTCTTACTTTCCTCCATGACTCCCTTCTCTTTCAATCCAGCATCCTTTTCATGGCTCTTTGGGTTCAGAGTCCCCTTCTTCTCACCCAATTCAGCAAGGTTTTGAACCAGTTGTTCCATCTTCCTTGCAAGTCTTATGAGTGAGGCCTCTTGGTTCTTGCTTATCATCTCTTAATGTTTCTTTATTTCTTCCTGCTCTATTGCCATCACTTCTTGAATTTTCATGAACCTCTCCATCAGCATTTCTAGTATATAGATTCTTTGAAAGGTTGGAAGTGGTTGTGGCTGTGTCAATTGTGGTGGTCGATGAAGGTCATTTTAGGTGAATGGTGAGGTAGGACGGGGTTGGAAGTGTGTGTGATTGTTGTTGTGGGGGTGTGTTTTATGTTGATTTTTGAAGCTGGGATTGTTGCAGTTGAAATCCCTTGGTCTTTGGTTTTGGTTCTCAACCCCCCTCCCATTAGAATTTGTTCTCCAAGGTGGATTGTACACATCATTCTGAGGCCTGTGTTGGAGCATGCTAGAGTGATTGCTTGGAGATTGTAGTTGCTCATAACTTTGTTGCTCATGGTTAATGACCCCAAAACTGTGTTCAGCTTGATTACACCCATATGAGCTTTGAGTCAGGTTGTATGTATGTACTACAGCATGTCTCAACTTAGTGATTTTTCTGGCCATCATGTCTGGTTGTTGTAGAGTCTGCTGATGCATCTGCTTGTTTTTGCTTATGACTGCACGAGCACCTTCAATTTCTTTCTCTTGTGTGAATGGATGCACTTCTGCCTCTGGCTTAACAACTCTCTGTGATGGGTTCAACTTGACTAGGAGTTCGCTCATCAGTTCTTCCCATCCGATAATGCTTCCTTGTGGAAAAGCTTCAAACCATTGGGCAACATCATTCATGGCTATGGATAGTTGCTTCGAACTATGGGTTACATTATCATCCAAGGTGGGAATATTCCTCTCATGATTGCTAGAATTTGTTGAGTTCCCCTCCATGATCTGCACAGTCACAAACAATTCAAGTGATGATTGAATATTTTCAAGCTCAGAATGTGATTCAGAAGGTTAGCTGGCACAAAGTATCAAACAGTTGATGAACTTGGGAGATTAGTGGCAGAAATTGCTTCTCTTGTGTAAGCAAGAGCATTGCATAGAGCCAGAAATTTCCAGGAAAACTTCACTTTGTTGCCAAAGCGAAGTTTCAGTTATCTCAGGCAAAAATTCAAACAGTTAGTGGGTTAATCAAAATTAAAGAAAAAGTGCTTGATCTAAACTACCACCTCACTTAATCATTGTCAATCTATTCAATCCCCGGCAACGGCGCCAAAAACTTGATGAGTTGGGTGAGAAGAAGGGGACTGTGATGCCAAGGCATCTTAGGCTAGTTTCACTAGCATTTTTCTGTTAGTTTTAGTTGTTTTATGCATTTTCTTGAGCTTAAAGTAACCAAGAATGGTTAAATGAATAACAAAACAATGAACCATCCAAACAGTATGATTTTGATGCAAATTCCATGAGTTTTAGTTATATTACTTGAATGCTATGAATGGAAGAATTCTCATGAAATTTTGCAAGACTTTGATGCAATTGTTTGGATGATTTCAGGAAAGAAGAGGCTAGGCAAGGAAGCAACAAAATCAATAAAGGAAGCTTGAATATCACATGTGGAGTTTAAGTTCCAGTTTAAGCTTAAACTGGAGCTTAAACGCCAGAATCATGAAGGCTAAGAAATGCTGAAACTGAAGTTTAACCTCCAGTTTAACCTTAAACTGGAGGTTAAACGCCAGAATGAAAGTCTCACCAAAGAAGCATTTCCACGTTTAACCTCTAGTTTAACCTTAAACTGGAGGTTAAACGCCAGAATGAGAATTCCACTCAGGAAGCATTTCCACATTTAACCTCCAGTTTAACCTTAAACTGGAGGTTAAACGCCAGAAATGGGAAATGCACCAGGGAGCCAATTCCACGTTTAAGCTCCAGTTCAACCTTAAACTGGAGCTTAAACGTGTTCGACCAAGTTTTCTCCTCCAGGGTTGCTTTCTCCATTTCCACGTTTAAGCTCCAGTTTAACCTTAAACTGGAGCTTAAACGTGTTCGACACCTCCAGGGCTACCTTTCTCAGCTTCCACGTTTAAGCTCCAGTTTAACCTTAAACTGGAGCTTAAACGTGTTCGACCTCCAGGATGGCTTTCTCTATTTCCACGTTTAAGCTCCAGTTTAACCTTAAACTGGAGCTTAAACGTGTTCGACCTCCAGGGCTGCCTTTCCTATCTCCACGTTTAAGCTTTAGTTTAACCTTAAACTGAAGCTTAAACGTGTTCGACTAAGTTACCCTCCAGGGCTGCCTTCTTCCATTTCCACGTTTAAGCTTCAGTTTAACCTTAAACTGAAGCTTAAACGTGCTCCCACAAAAGGCATCACTGGAAGTGTCTGGCGTTTAAGCTGCAGTTTAAGCTTAAACTGCAACTTAAACGCCACTCTTGGAAAAGGTTTCTTGGCCAAAAATATTGCGGTTTAAGTTAGTATTTGAACACAAACATTAACTTAAACTTACTCTGGTATGAAACCCAATTGAATATCATGGTTTATGGGATTGGGCCTGAAGGATTGATGAGTCTGAAATTTCAATTTATTGAGTCATGTGTCTTTATTTGATTATCACTAAGTTGGCTCAATGAATATTACAGAATTTGGATCAACAGCCTCATCAAGATTATGGATCATAAACCCAAGGCAAAAGGAAAGCAGGGAGAGGCCTCAAAGCCCAAGAAACACAATAGAAGCTCAATATAGAAAGTGTATAAATAGGATAGAATTTAAGTTAGGGAGGACTTTGACCTTTTCATTTAGCTAGTTTTCATATCTTGTAATTGAATTCAGAGCTATGACTCACTAAACCCCCTTTCATTGGGTTAGGGAGCTCTATTGTAATTCAATGAATCAATAATAGTTTATCTTCTTCTTCAATCTTTTCTCTTGAATTTTGTTAGAAAGCTTCTCGATCTAATTCCATTGGGTAGTTGTCTTGGGAAAGAAACTACCCATAATTGGAATCCTTCGGAACCTTGGGAAAGGAATGGAGGATTCATGCTAGAGAATCTTTCTCACAGTGAATTGGATTGGGGTTTGGATGGATATTGTGACATGTAATCCTACCAAATTGTGGTTCATGAAACTGTGTGGTATAATCAGTGATCGAGCATCATCTCTTCTTATGAACATTTAAACCAAGGGATTGGGAATTTGTTTGTTTTTAGAGAGAATTGGTGAGCCAAGGGATTGGGATCCAATCATATAAGATTGCCAAGCAAAATTCAATGAACGCATTGGTTGAGGAAGAGATAAACATGTTTTGATTCGGAGATCTCAATATCTCCTATAACCCAATGAATTCCCATTTCTGATTTCCACTTTCTCTTTACATTCTGCAACTCAATTCATGCAATCACCCCCATTCCCTTTTAATTTCAGTAATTTAGCTTCTGCTCTTTAATTCATGCAATTTAAGATTCCGCCATTTCAATTTCTTGTCATTTACGTTTCCCGCCAATTTTACATTCCGCAATTCTCATCTAAATCTTGATTCCGCTCAACTAGAACACACTTCTAATCTGAATTGCTCACTCAACCAATCCTTGTGGGATTCGACCTCACTCTATTGTGAGTTTTTACTTGACGATAACCGGTGCACTTGCCGGAAGGAATTTTGCCGATCGTGCAATTTCCTAAATCGTGGCATAACAAGTTTATGCGCATCAAGTTTATGGCGCCGTTGCCGGGGATTGGTTTTCGATTGACAATTCTCAAAATTGGAAGTTAACTAGATTGAGCACATTTTTTTTGTTTTGATTAATTCAGTACAAGTTACTTGTTGAATTTTAATTTCTGCACTCTGTTACATGCTTTCTTTCTTTATGCTTTTAAATTCAAGCAACTAACTCACTGACTCACTAACTGTTTGAATTAATTCCTCAACTGCTCTAACCATACTCTTCCATTAACCAAGAGTATTTCACTTGTTTGTTGCCTGTGCTGTGTTCTTGTATGACAGGTAGGAGAGGAGAGACATCAACTCCTCCATATACCGAACCAGAGAGGACCCTTCATAGACTTAGAAGGGAAGCAAGAGGGAAGAGAATACTAGGAGAAGAAGAATCTGAAGGAGAATCTGAGGACAATTTTGAGGAAGCTTTAGATCTCAACATGGATAGAGAAATTCACAACCATGAGAGAGCTGATGGAAACAATGCCATTCCTGAGAGGAGGGTTCTTAGTTCATACATAAACCCAACCTCTGGGAATTGTGGTAGCAGCATCCAGAAACCACCCATTCAGGCCAACAATTTTGAGCTCAAACCACAGCTAATATCACTTGTGGAGAATCATTGTTCATTTGGTGGAAGTGCTAATGAAGACCCAAACCAACATCTCACAAAATTTCTGAGAATTTGCGACACTGTGAAGTCCAATGGAGTCCAGGAAGATGCCTATAAATTGCTTTTGTTCCCATTTTCACTTAGGGACAAGGCAGCTAAGTGGCTGGAATCATTCCCAAGGGGGAGCCTAACAACATGGGACGAGGTGGAAAGCAAGTTTTTGGCACGTTTCTACCCCCCACAAAAGGTCAATAGGCTTCGATCTGAGGTTCAGACTTTTAGACAACAAGATGGTGAAACTCTCTACGAGGCATGGGAGAGATTCAAGGATTTGACAAGGAAATGCCCACCAGACATGTTCCATGACTGGGTGCAATTGCATATTTTCTATGATGGACTGTCTTATGAATCAAGGAAGGCTGTAGACCATTCATCAGGAGGTTCATTGAACAGGAAAAAGACTGTGGAAGAAGCCATTGAAGTGATTGAGACAGTGGCTGAGAATGAGTACTACTATGCATCAGAGAGACACAACACTAAGGGAGTCATGGAGCTGAACCATGTTGATACAATTCTAGCCCAAAACAAGGTGTTTGCCAAGCAACTAGCAGAGCTCACCAGGAAATTAGAAACAAAACAAGTGGCGGCAATACACACACAAGATCAAGAGGAAGAAAACACTGAAGGAGGTGATCGGGAAGAGGCCAACTATGTGGGAAACCAACAAAGGCAATCATATGATCCACATTCCAATACTTACAACCCAGGATGGAAAAACCACCCAAACTTTGGGTGGGGAAACCAACAAACCCAACCACAAAACCACAAACCTTACAACCACAACCAACATAATGATTCCACATACCAAAAATCTAACCAAAGATCATACCAAGCCACACAAAACACTTACTCTCAACCACCATATCATGGCCAAAATAATCAACCTGCCCAACCTAACCCGAACCAACAATTTCAAGATCAATTGAACAGGATAGAAGGAATGCTGGCACACATGGGTCAGGACATAATTGAGTTGAAAAGCTTCAGGGATGATGTGAGATCTACCTTAAGAAACCATGGTGAAAAACTCAAGAGGATGGAGTCTCAAGTAGGAGAGCTATCTCAACAGGCCCCCAAATCAACTGCAGTGTTCCCTAGTGACACAGAAAAGAATCCTAAAGGGGAACAAAAGGGAGTGAGATGGGAAGAATGCAAGGCCATCACCATATTAAAAGAAGTCTCAGAAGAAGAAGGAATCAGATCCTCAGAACAGGAGCCAGAAATCTTGAAGGAAGGTGTGGAGGAAGCTAAGCAGGAAAGTGAAACTGAGCAAGCCAAGGAACTGCAAAAAGGCACGATGGAAACATACCAACCAAAAGCACCATTTCCTCAGAGGTTAGGAGGAGGTGAAAAAGGGAAAACCTATTCAAGGTTTTTAGAGACATTTAAGTCTCTCCATATCAATATTCCCTTTCTTGAGATTCTCCATCAAATGCCTACACATATCAAGTATTTAAAGGAATTGTTGAGCAAGAAAAGAGTTTTGAAGGGAGGACAAACGGTAACAATGAACAAAGAATGCAGTGCCCTCATCAAGAAGGACACAGTCTCTAAGAAAACAGACCCAGGAAGTTTTCATATCCCTTGCATCATAGGGGAAACAAAAATTGACAGAGGATTCTGTGATCTAGGAGCTAGCATAAATGTGATGCCTCTAACTCTTATGAAGAGGCTACAACTGAATGAGGTGAGATCCACTGATGTAATCATACAACTGGCTGACAAAACTCAGAAGCAAGCTGAAGGGGTAGTTGAGAATGTGCTGGTGAAAGTGGGAGATTATTACTTCCCCACAGACTTTGTCATTTTGGACATGGAGGAAAGCTACTTACACCCTATCATTCTGGGCAGGCCATTTCTAGCCACTACTAGAGCGCTCATAGATGTAGAACAAGGAGAGCTAATTCTGAGAATACATGATGAACAGCTCATTTTCAATGTTTTCAAACCTGCATCTGAGCCTGAACCAGAACCTGAAAAGCCTAAGGATGATAGTAGCCATCTGTGTTTGGAGGAAAGCAATCCAGCAGCTGAAACTCTGAAACAATCCTTGGAAAGCAAACAAGAATTGCAAGAGTTAAAGCCACAAGAATCAATAGAAACAGATCAAAAGGATCCTCCTAGCATAAGGGTCAATGAAGAAATCCTCAAGAGAAAGGGAAGAATTGTAAAGAAATTGCCAAGAGGGTGGAGAAACAAGAAAATTCCCACTGAAGGTTTTTCTCCGGGAGATAAAGTGATATCAAGTCATTATCTGCCAATCCCACCTGGCCTCAAAACCATTCCTTCCCAGCTCCCTCAAGTGTTCACAATCAGGAAAGTTCTTTCTATGGAACATTTAGAGGTCATGAAGGGATCAAGTGGGGACGTTTTCATAGTGAGGGGAGAAGACGTCAAGCACTACAATCCACCCTAACAAAGGACAACCGTCAAGCTAATGACGTTAAAGAAGCGCTTGTTGGGAGGCAACCCAACCTGAGGTAATACCCTTTTGCTGTTTCTTTTATTTGTTTCAATAAAAAGGGTGAAGTAGTTTCTGTGCATTGCAAAGAATTAAGTTTGGTGTTTCACACCAAACAATGAATTCGTGGATCAATAATTCAAAGGGGAATGTGTGACTCTAAGTTTGGTGTTCCACCATAAAGATCAACTGTACACAACAACCTTTGAATTATATGAAAGGAACAAGCATTCTAAGCAGTCACAAAAATGCTTAAAACCCTTAGCAGCAACTTCATTCCAAAGAGAATTCAAGGATTCAAAGAACAGAGAAGTAAGTGGGAGACTAAGTTTGGTGTTCACACACCAACTTAAGACTCAGAGACTTACCCACACATAGTTGAGCTAACCACTCAAGTGCTTGAGAAGCAAGCAACTTCATCACTCTTTGCAGGAAAGGAAACAAGGATCTTAAAGCATGAAGCAACAATTAGGAGAAGAAGGAGAAATCAAATTGTTTCCTGGCAACAAAGAGAAAACAAGAAATTTCACAAGGTGGTGTTGTTCCTTGACAATTCTTTAAAAAGGGCAAACAAAAGCATGCTTGTTCTGGTTTAAACTGTAATTGTTGAATCTTTCTGGAATGTGAAGTTACTAGTATGTTTGTCTGTTTATTGCTTTGAATAAAGTGAATGCCTAGATGTTTGGATATAACTTCACCTTCTTAAACAAATGCTTGCCATGCTTGTTCTGTTTCCAAAAATAAAAGAAAAGTTTGAACAAAAGTAACTTGGCTCAATTAGTGACAAATCAAGTAGAATTAAGTGGTGGTATGCATGCTTGATTGTTTAAGTCAGATCACTGGAAATAGAGTGTAGAATTATCATTTTTTGTGTAGAAATTGAAAACTGTCTATGGATCTTGATGAATAAATGTCTTTGGCCATGAAAAAGAAAGAAAAAGAAGAAGAAAAAGCCACTGAAAAAGGGCAACCAAAAAGCAAAAAAAAAATTGAGAAAATAAGCTAGGCACCAATGGTTTGAACTTCTGAGACAAATGCCTGTGGTGTTTATGTATTAAGGATATGCTTGGATGAATAGGTTCTGAGGAGTGTTTCAATACTTGGTAACTTGGGTTAACTAACCCGGGATTATCAACCAAAAGTCCATTATCAAGAGCAACCTAAATACAAAACATTTAGTCACACAAAGAGGTGCTGGGCACCAATGTCTCAAGAAGAAATGTGAACTAAAATGCCTAAAGTGGATATGTGTAGTGCACTGATAAGAAAAAGAAAATGCCAAAGGCTTGTGCAACACATGACACTAAGCAAACAAGGAGCAAAGGAGCTCTAAGAAAAAGAAAAGAAAAACAAAGAAGAGAAAAGTGCCAAGGACATAAGAATAACAAGAGGCCATAGCAGTGTTTGATGGATGCAATGAAAAAGTGATAATCTTACCTGATAAGAATGAAAAAGTGATGCTGCAACTTTCTGCATAAAACCCTTCTGATGAACTTCAAATGCTTGCTAATATAGCCAATGTAATTGCTTTCTGTTTCATACTTTCTTCTCAAATAACTCAGGACTTGCTTAGGGACAAGCAAGTATTAAGTTTGGTGTTGTGATGCCAAGGCATCTTAGGCTAGTTTCACTAGCATTTTTCTGTTAGTTTTAGTTGTTTTATGCATTTTCTTGAGCTTAAAGTAACCAAGAATGGTTAAATGAATAACAAAACAATGAACCATCCAAACAGTATGATTTTGATGCAAATTCCATGAGTTTTAGTTATATTACTTGAATGCTATGAATGGAAGAATTCTCATGAAATTTTGCAAGACTTTGATGCAATTGTTTGGATGATTTCAGGAAAGAAGAGGCTAGGCAAGGAAGCAACAAAATCAATAAAGGAAGCTTGAATATCACATGTGGAGTTTAAGTTCCAGTTTAAGCTTAAACTGGAGCTTAAACGCCAGAATCATGAAGGCTAAGAAATGCTGAAACTGAAGTTTAACCTCCAGTTTAACCTTAAACTGGAGGTTAAACGCCAGAATGAAAGTCTCACCAAAGAAGCATTTCCACGTTTAACCTCTAGTTTAACCTTAAACTGGAGGTTAAACGCCAGAATGAGAATTCCACTCAGGAAGCATTTCCACATTTAACCTCCAGTTTAACCTTAAACTGGAGGTTAAACGCCAGAAATGGGAAATGCACCAGGGAGCCAATTCCACGTTTAAGCTCCAGTTCAACCTTAAACTGGAGCTTAAACGTGTTCGACCAAGTTTTCTCCTCCAGGGTTGCTTTCTCCATTTCCACGTTTAAGCTCCAGTTTAACCTTAAACTGGAGCTTAAACGTGTTCGACACCTCCAGGGCTACCTTTCTCAGCTTCCACGTTTAAGCTCCAGTTTAACCTTAAACTGGAGCTTAAACGTGTTCGACCTCCAGGATGGCTTTCTCTATTTCCACGTTTAAGCTCCAGTTTAACCTTAAACTGGAGCTTAAACGTGTTCGACCTCCAGGGCTGCCTATCCTATCTCCACGTTTAAGCTTCAGTTTAACCTTAAACTGAAGCTTAAACGTGTTCGACTAAGTTACCCTCCAGGGCTGCCTTCTTCCATTTCCACGTTTAAGCTTCAGTTTAACCTTAAACTGAAGCTTAAACGTGCTCCCACAAAAGGCATCACTGGAAGTGTCTGGCGTTTAAGCTGCAGTTTAAGCTTAAACTGCAACTTAAACGCCACTCTTGGAAAAGGTTTCTTGGCCAAAAATATTGCGGTTTAAGTTAGTATTTGAACACAAACATTAACTTAAACTTACTCTGGTATGAAACCCAATTGAATATCATGGTTTATGGGATTGGGCCTGAAGGATTGATGAGTCTGAAATTTCAATTTATTGAGTCATGTGTCTTTATTTGATTATCACTAAGTTGGCTCAATGAATATTACAGAATTTGGATCAACAGCCTCATCAAGATTATGGATCATAAACCCAAGGCAAAAGGAAAGCAGGGAGAGGCCTCAAAGCCCAAGAAACACAACAGAAGCTCAATATAGAAAGTGTATAAATAGGATAGAATTTAAGTTAGGGAGGACTTTGACCTTTTCATTTAGCTAGTTTTCATATCTTGTAATTGAATTCAGAGCTATGACTCACTAAACCCCCTTTCATTGGGTTAGGGAGCTCTATTGTAATTCAATGAATCAATAATAGTTTATCTTCTTCTTCAATCTTTTCTCTTGAATTTTGTTAGAAAGCTTCTCGATCTAATTCCATTGGGTAGTTGTCTTGGGAAAGAAACTACCCATAATTGGAATCCTTCGGAACCTTGGGAAAGGAATGGAGGATTCATGCTAGAGAAGCTTTCTCACAGTGAATTGGATTGGGGTTTGGATGGATATTGTGACATGTAATCCTACCAAATTGTGGTTCATGAAACTGTGTGGTATAATCAGTGATCGAGCATCATCTCTTCTTATGAACATTTAAACCAAGGGATTGGGAATTTGTTTGTTTTTAGAGAGAATTGGTGAGCCAAGGGATTGGGATCCAATCATATAAGATTGCCAAGCAAAATTCAATGAACGCATTGGTTGAGGAAGAGATAAACATGTTTTGATTCGGAGATCTCAATATCTCCTATAACCCAATGAATTTCCATTTCTGATTTCCACTTTCTCTTTACATTCTGCAACTCAATTCATGCAATCACCCCCATTCCCTTTTAATTTCAGCAATTTAGCTTCTGCTCTTTAATTCATGCAATTTAAGATTCCGCCATTTCAATTTCTTGTCATTTACGTTTCCCGCCAATTTTACATTCCGCAATTCTCATCTAAATCTTGATTCCGCTCAACTAGAACACACTTCTAATCCGAATTGCTCACTCAACCAATCCTTGTGGGATTCGACCTCACTCTATTGTGAGTTTTTACTTGACGATAACCGGTGCACTTGCCGGAAGGAATTTTGCCGATCGTGCAATTTCCTAAATCGTGGCATAACAAGTTTATGCGCATCAGACTCTGAACCCAAAGAGCCATGAAAAGGATGCTGGATTGAAAGTGAAGGGAGTCATGGAGGAAAGTAAGAAGGCTATGGAAAGAGAAACAGAGGGAAGGAAGCCCATAGCAAGAGGAGGAAACCTAAGGCAACAGAAGCCTCAACTTCCATGAGCACAAAATGAAGGATGTCAAGCTAGTGACAATAAAAGAGCGCTTGTTGGGAGGCAACCCAACCTGAGGTAGTTTTCTTTTCATAGCTATTTCAATAAAAAGGTTAATTAGTTTTATCTATATTGCAAGAAGCTAAGTTTGGTGTTGCACACCAAAACAATATAAGGGAGAATGAAGAATTCTAAGTTTGGTGTTCCACCAAAATCCCATCATAAACACACATTCTCACTTTCTGCATAATGCTAGCTTCAAACATGTTAGATAAACTAGTTAACTGTTCTGCTGTTTCGTAGTTTTCAGTTTTATTGCTTTTGAAAAAAGAAAAAAAAAAAAGAAAAAGAGTTTCACACATGGTTAATTCGATGCACAAGAACCATTGGCAAGGTACTAAGTTTGGTGTTCCCATACCAAAGTAAGTACAAAGGCCCACAAATAAATCATGCATGCTAACCATTTTTCAAGTGCTTTGGGAACAAGCAACTTTCAATATCATTACAGAGTGTCATACAAGCTTTTGGAAGGATTAAGCATCATCACCCAAAGAAATGAAAGAGGAATGCTAAAACCAGCAATGAGGATGATGAGGAGGAGGACAGCAAGTAGATTCCAAAAGGTTGTATTGTTAAGTAATTGTTTTACATCAAACACTGCTATGATTGAAAGTAATATCATATCCTTATCTATCCTTCTGTCTAGTATAGTTTTTCTGCAATTCAATAAGCAAGATGCTTGATCATTCACAACATTTTTCTCTTCAAAACTTGTTTGCACTCAATGTTCAAAAATTGCATCAAATGAAAGTTCTTTGAAAAGAAGGATTGAGGAATTAAACAATTTTGAGGAAAGCAAAAGATTAAGAGAAGTGGTGGTTCTAGTTGTATGATCATGTATTGAGGATGCATGCTTGTGAAAACTTGCATGGGAGCTCATAGGCAGGACATGAAGTACAAAGAAGTATTGTGGAGATTCTCAAAAATCTATTGATCCAAGAAGCAGCAAACAAAACAAAAGAAAGAAAAGAAAATACAAAAACAAAAAGAACATGGCCCAAGGCTCTGAGCATCAATTACAAGGCAGAAAAAGAAAGAAGAAACAAAACTCAAAGAGTTGTTAGCCTAGTAAATGCTTGTGGTTGAGTTGTGTCAAGGAAAGAGGCTTGAGCAAATAAATCCTTAGGGGTGCTTTAACACCTAATACCTTAAAACCAACTGGTTTAGGAGTATTGATTGAAAGCTTATCTAAAGAGCCACTTTGAGACATGACACTTAGAGTCAAGGCCAAAGCAAAGAAACTATAAGCTGCTTCAAGGAGATTACATATAAAGAGATCTCTATGATACCATTTGGATGAAAATCCTAAGACCTAAGACTCCCAATATGTGAGGACTAGTGAGCACTGAAGCCCTTGCATGAGCATATGATTTAGAGTTCACCCCACTGTTACTTAATCACTTCACTTACAGGACTTTACAAGTTGTTCTTCAATCCGTCTTAATTGAAAGGACCTTTGAGCATAAATCATTTCTAGCTTGGGGACAAGCAAGCTTTAAGTTTGGTGTTGTGATGACAAGTCATCTTAGCCTAGTTTCACTAGCCTTTTTCTTTTGTTTTCAATTGAATTATGCACTTTCTTGAGCCATAAGCAAGCCAATTGGGTAGATTTTCATGTTTCCTTTGATTTAATCAACCATGTATGAATTCATGCTATTTCATGAGGTTTTATGCTATAATTGTCACATATTATGAAAGAATGAATATCTCATGATTTTGAGCATAGCTTTGATGTGTTTGGTTGATTAATGATAGGTGAAGAAAGCTTGGAGAAAGGTTGAAGAAAGAAGGAATGGTTAGAAGGAAGAGAGGACAAAAAGTTTGAGCAAAAGTTTGCCTCAAACTTTAGCTCAAACTTTTGGAATAAGTGAAAATGAACCAGGGAGCAAAAAGCTGGACCAAAAGTTTGCCTCAAACTTTTGTGCAAACTTTTGGGCAAAAAGCTGGAGCAAAAGTTAGCCTCAAACTTTTTGGCAAACTTTTGGCATCACAAATCAACACCCTGGAGAGCAAAAGTTTGCGCCAACGTTAGCCCCTAACCTTTTGGCAAACGTTGGCGCATGAACAACACACCCTGGAGAGCAAAAGTTTGAGCCAACGTTAGCCTCTAACTTTTTGGCTAACGTTGGCGCCATGAGTGTGCAAGGGGAGGCCAACGTTGGAGCAAAAGTTTGACCCCAAACTTTTGCCCCAACGTTGATATCAGTAAAAGATGGTGGCTGATGTGAAAAGTTGGAGTAAAAGTTTGCCTCAAACTTTTACTCAAACTTTTACTCAAGCATTCATGATTTCAAACCCAGTTCAATTCGGTTCTTCTCCAAACTCCAAGAGCAATCAACCAAGGCCTCTATCAACCCAATTCCATCAAGAGCAAAGGCCCAATTGAAGGCTTGAGGACCATTTGAAGAAAGTGTATAAATAGCATGGGATTTAAGTTTTTCGGAGAGCTTCCTTTTTAGAATTTTTCAATACTTGCAGCAGAGAGCTCATTTTACATTCTAGCATTGTTATTTTAATTCAAGAGAATTGGGGAGGAGAATTGATCTCTCTTCTTCCTTGTTCTTGCCCAGCACTCTTTAATTTTCTTGCTTCGGATCTTGGGTGGAGAATTGAATAACTTCTTTTTCAATCTCACCTTGGGATCTTGTTTAATTCTCTGCTTAATTGAATTTCAGTTTCTGTTACTTGCTCTCTCATCTACTTTCTCTGCAATTTACATTTCCTTTGCAATTACTCTTGTTGGATCTAGGAAGGCATTGAGATCTAGACTTGGTTATCTAGTCTCTTGAGTCCTGAGATGTGAATTCCAATTTTACATCCTCTGTTGAATGTTTTTCAATCTCATTCACATTTCTGTTTTAAGATCCGGTTCGATTCAAGTCACCCTTTACTTCTCTGTTTGTTGCAATTTACTTTTCCTTGTTTAAATTCTGCAAATCCAATTCCCAATTCCCTTTACAATTCAAGCCATTTACATTTCTTGCACTTTAAGATTCTGCAATTTACATTTCTTGTGTTCTAAGTTTCTGCCATTTAATTTCTTGTTCTTTAAGATTCAGCACTTTAAATTTCAGTTCTCTTTAATTTCATGCCAATTACCCATTCCCTTTACTTTCTATGCAATTTAAATTCTGCAAATCACAAATCTCTCAACCAAATCTTGATTCGCTTGACTAAATCAACCACTAAACTAAAATTGCTCAATCCTTCAATCCCTGTGGGATCGACCTCACTCCCGTGAGTTATTATTACTTGATGCGACCCGGTGCACTTGCCGGTTAGTTTTGGGTGTTTTGGAGAAATTCGTTTTTCCACAAAAATACTCATCAAGTTTTTGGCGCCGTTGCCGGGGATTGATTAGATTGACAATGATTAAGTGAGGTGGTGATCTAGATCAAGCACTTTTTCTTTATTTTTCTCTAATTTTGACTAACCCACTAACTGTTTGAATTTTTGCTTAAGCTAACTAAAACTTCATTCTAGCAGTAGATTGAAGTGTCACTGGTTTGTGTGTTTCTTATGTTCTGCGTGTATGTCAGGTACAAGAAGAACCACACCCACTTTTCATGAACAAGACGAAAGAACTCTCAGGAGGTTAAGAAGAGCTGAAAGAGGGAAAAATATTGTTGGAGAAGAGGAATCAGAAGAAGAATTCCAAGATATGGAGGAACATTCAACCAATCCACCTGGTGGAGCAGACAATAACAACAACAACCCACCCTAGAGGAGAGTTTTGGCCTCCTATACCTTTTCAAATGCTAGGCATTATGGAAGCAGCATTCTCACCCCTAATGTCAATGCAAACAACTTTGAATTAAAGCCACAACTCATTACATTGGTCCAAAACAACTGCTCGTTTGGGGGAGGACCATTGGAGGATCCAAATCAACATCTATCTACCTTCTTAAGGATTTGTGACACTGTCAAGTCCAATGGCGTGAATCCTGAGACCTACAAGCTTCTGCTATTCCCGTTCTCATTAAGGGACAAGGCCGCACAGTGGCTTGAAACTTTTCCTCAAGGAAGCATCACTAGCTGGGATGATTTGGTGACTAAATTTCTAGCTAAATTCTATCCACCTCAAAGAGTCATCAGGCTGAAAACTGAGGTGCAAACATTCACACAATTGGATGCTGAAAATCTGTATGAAGCATGGGAGAGATACAAGGCTCTGCTGAGGAAATGTCCACCAGAAATGTTCACTGAGTGGGACAAGCTACAGAACTTCTATGAAGGACTCACTCTAAAGGCTCAAGAATCACTTGACCACTCAGCTGGAGGATCATTGCAACTGATGAAAATAGCAGAAGAAGCTCAAAATCTTATTGACATGGTGGCCAACAATCAATACTTCTTTGCTCACCAAAGAAATCGCCAACCATCACAAAGGAGAGGAGTAATGGAGCTAGAAGGAGTGGACTCAATCTTAGCTCAAAACAAGATGATGCAGCAGCAAATTCAACAACAATTTGAGCAAATGGCCAAGAGGATTGATAGCCTCCAAGTTGCAGCAGTTAACACAAGCCAACCATCATCCACATGGGGGCAAAATGAAGAAACTCAAGAAGAACAACAACAAGAGCAAGTGCAGTATATGCACAACCAAGGACCAAATGAAGTGTATGGTGATACATACAATCCATCCTGGAAGAACCACCCAAACCTCAGATGGGGAGATAATCACACCCAAAACCAACAACCATGGTAGAGGAACTCGAACCAAAACAACCCAAGAAGCAACCAAAACCACAACCAGCAGCAAACTAACCAGAACCCCTACAGAAAACCTCAAAACAATTACCCCAACCCCAACCAGTACCAATCCAATAACCAACCCACCAACCAAAATGCCTACCATCCACCACCCACATCTCATAACCCACCTCAAGTATCACCTGAATCTCAAAGACTCACTAACTTGGAGACCTTGATGGATAAAATGTTGAAACACCAGGAAATGACAACCAAGAACCATGAAGCCTCCATAAAGAGCCTAGAGAGGCAGATGGGGCAAATCTCCAAGCAGATCTCTAGTGAGAGACCTTCAAGCTCTCTGCCGAGTGACACAATTCCAAATCCTAAGGAAGAATGCAAGGAAATACAATTAAGGAGTGGGAGAACATTGATGAGCAATAATGACACTACAAAGAAGCAATCAGAGAGCAGCAAAAGGCCAATAGAAGATGAGGAGCAAACAAAGGCAGATGAAACCAAGGATCAAGTTGTGATGCCAAACAAGAGCATTGAGAAACTCAAAGATAAGGACAACCAACCACACGGTTCAAAAGAAGTAACTCAGGAACAGCAGCAAATAGGAAAGAGCATCACACCTCCACTGCCATATCCCCAGAGGTTCAACAAAGAAACAAAGGACTAACATTTTCATAAGTTCCTTGAGACTTTCAAAAAGCTGGAAATCAATATTCCCTTGGCTGAAGCACTTGAGCAAATGCCTCTGTATGCCAAGTTTTTGAAGGAGCTTATCAACAAGAAAAGAAGTTGGGATGAGAAAGAAACCATACTGCTTACTGAGGAATGCAGGGCCTTGATTCAAAAAGGGCTTCCTCCGAAGCTTGAGGACCCAGGGAGCTTCTTGCTGCCTTGCACCATTGGGGAATTAACCATCACTAAAGCAATGTGCGATCTAGGAGCAAGTATTAACTTAATACCATCCTCCTTGGTGAAAAAGCTGCGTATAGAGGAAGTTAAACCGGTACGGATATCTCTAGAGCTAGTAGATAAGTCAACTGTATACCCCAGGGGTATGATTGAAAACCTTCTGGTTAAGGTGGACAATTTCATATACCCTGCAGATTTTGTGGTTCTAGATTCAGATGGGGATGATGGCGACTCTATTATACTGGGAAGGCCATTCTTGCCCACTGCTAGAGCTATTATAGACATAGAGCAAGGAGAACTAACTCTCCGGATGCATGATAAGAGTGTCACTTTGAAGGTATTACCAGAAGCCCAGTTTAGTAATGAGAGGAGGGACTACATGGAAATTGACAAGGTGATTCACAACAACATCCCAAGGCAGAAGATTGTGCAGAAGGATGAAAAAGTCCAAGGGGATATTGGAGTATTAGCCACTGAAGAGAGAGATCCCCAAGGTAAGCCTACAGCCAGAAAAGAAAGATCAACAAAAAAAGGGATGAAACGCAGAAACAAAACAAAAAGGGGTTGGAAGAACAGGAAGATTCCAACAGAGGGGATTTTCAAAGGTGACAAAGTGCAATTGATATATCAACAACTGGGAGCAAGCCAACAGACTGATGACTATTACACTGTCAGCAACATACTCTCGTTGGAACATGCTGAAATTGAACACCAGAGAACAAAGAGGAGGATCACAGTCAGGGGAAACAAGTTGAGGCACTACAATCCTCAACCACCATAAAAGAAAGCTCCAATGTCAAGCTAATGACAATAAAGAAGTGCTTGTTGGGAGGCAACCTAACCTGAGGTAATTTTCTTTTCATAGCCTTTTCAATAAAAATGTTGAATAATTGGTATGCATTGCAAGGAGCTAAGTTTGGTGTTGCACACCAAAACAATTTAAGGGAGAATGAAGGATTCTAAGTTTGGTGTTCCACCAAAAACTCATTTAAAAGCACATTCTCACCTCCTGCACAATACTAGCTCTAAGCAATCAAACAGGTTATTCACTTACTTAACTGATTTCTAGTTTTAATTCCATAACCTTTAGTAAGGAAACAAGATTTTACATATAGTCAACCTGTGGCATCAGAGGAAGTGGCAAGAAATTAAGTTTGGTGTTCCCACACCAAATCAAACCCAAAAGCCACACTCAATTCATACATACTAACCAGTCACCTAAGGGCTTGAGAAGCAAGCAACTTTCGAGAATTGTGCAGGGAACTCACTACCATTTGAAGACACCATGCATCATAACTCAAAAGGGCACAACAGAAGGAAGGACAAAGGAACTGCAAACCAATAGGTTGTATCTACACTTAACTCTTACTGTTGAAAAATGCTTTGACTTGTGTCTTGCTAAAGTGTTCATCTAGTACAAGTAGAATCACTTTTAAAATAAGTAAGCTAGCCTATGTGTGTGCTTGTGTGTTTACTTTCACTTGACAAAAAGCATGCTTTGTCCCCTGCATTTTCAATTCAATAAAAGAAATGTTTGAATGTGAAGTGAGATAGTTCTCTATTAGATAGAAGTACAATAAAAGTAAGTGGTGGTGTGTGTGTATGATTGTATAATAGCTCACTTTTAGTAAATAAAAGAACTAGGATGTTTCCTTCTAAGTATAAAGTGGCTTACTGTCTATGAATCTCAATCAAATAAAAATCCTTGGTTAGAAAGAAAAACAAAAAGAAAGAAAAAAGGGGAGAAAAAGAAATAGCCAAAGAGTGGCAGAACAAAAGAAAACAAAAAGAAACAAAGTTGGACACCAATAGCTTGAACCTTAGAATATATGCCTGTGGTGTCTTTGTATTAGGATCTGCTTGGACTACTAAGCTCTTTGGAGTACATCAACACTCGGTGACTTGGGTTAACTAACCCGGGATCATCAGCTGAAAGTCCACTATCAAGAGCAACCTAACTACAAGGCATTTAGTAGCCCAAAGAGGTGCTGGGCATCAATGTTTTAAGAAGGAATGTGAGCCAAGTGTCTATAGTGAATAATGTGTCAAGTATAAAGAAAAGAAAATGAACTTGCTACACATGACACTTAAATAAAGCTTATGAACAAAATAATAGCCAAGGATAAAGAAATAATGAGAGGTCATAGCAGTATGTTACTTGAAGCTTGAAGGAGACTTTCTAGACTTAAGAGTCAATAAGAGGTGAGTGTGTACATATCCACATAAAACCCCATGAACTATCAATAACACTCTACTAGCATGAACATCCTCTTCCATTTCATTCTTTCTTCTCAAAATTCATTTCTTGCTTGGGGACAAGCAAGCTTTAAGTTTGGTGTTGTGATGACAAGTCATCTTAGCCTAGTTTCACTAGCCTTTTTCTTTTGTTTTCAATTGAATTATGCACTTTCTTGAGCCATAAGCAAGCCAATTGGGTAGATTTTCATGTTTCCTTTGATTTAACCAACCACGTATGAATTCATGCTATTTCATGAGGTTTTATGCTATAATTGTCACATATTATGAAAGAATGAATATCTCATGATTTTGAGCATAGCTTTGATGTGTTTGGTTGATTAATGATAGGTGAAGAAAGCTTGGAGAAAGGTTGAAGCAAGAAGGAATGGTTAGGAGGAAGAGAGGACAAAAAGTTTGAGCAAAAGTTTGCCTCAAACTTTAGCTCAAACTTTTGCCCAAAAGTTTGCACAAAAGTTTGAGGCAAACTTTTGCTCCAAATTTTTGCCCAAAAGTTTGCACAAAAGTTTGAGGCAAACTTTTGGTCCAGCTTTTTGCTCCCTGGTTCATTTTCACTTATTCCAAAAGGTTGATAAAAAGTTTGAGGCAAACTTTTGCTCAAACTTTTTGTCCTCTCTTCCTCCTAACCATTCCTTCTTGCTTCAACCTTTCTCCAAGCTTTCTTCACTTATCATTAATCAACCAAACACATCAAAGCTATGCTCAAAATCATGAGATATTCATTCTTTCATAATATGTGACAATTATAGCATAAAACCTCATGAAATTGCATGAATTTATACATGGTTGATTAAATCAAAGGAAGCATGAAAATCTACTCAATTGGCTTGCTTATGGCTCAAGAAAGTGCATAATTCAATTGAAAACAAAAGAAAAAGGCTAGTGAAACTAGGCTAAGATGACTTGTCATCACAACACCAAACTTAATGCTTGCTTGTCCTCAAGCAAGAAATGATTTATGCTCAATGGTTCTTTTATTTAAGATGGATTGAAGAACAACTTGTCAGGTCCTGTGAGTGAAGTGATCAAGTAACAGTGGGGTAAATTCTAAATCATATGCTCATGCAAGGGCTTCAGTGCTTACTAGTCCTCACATATTGGGAGTCTTAGGTCTTAGGATTTTCATCCAAATGGTATCATGGAGATCTCTTTATATGTAGTCACCTTGAAGCAGCTTATAGTTTCTTTGCTTTGGCCTTGACTCTAAGTGTCATGTCTCAAAGCCGCTCTTTCGATAAGCTTTCAATCAATACTCCTAAACCAGTTGGTTTTAAGGTATTAGGTGTTGAAGCACCCCTAAGGATTTACTTGCTCAAGCCTCTTTCTTTGACACAACTCAACCACAAGCATTTTACTAGGCTAACAACTCTTTGAGTCATTGTTTCTTCTTTCTTTTCTGCCTAGTAATTGATGCTCAGAGCCTTGGGCCATGTTCTTTTTGTCTTTGTATTTTCTTTTCTTTCTTTTGTTTTGTTTGTTGCTTCTTGGATCAATAGATTTTTGAGAATCTCTACAATACTTCTTTGAACTTCATGTCCTACCTATGAGCTCCCATGCAAGTTTTCACAAGCATGCAACCTCAATACATATTCATACAACTAGAACCACCACTTCTCCTAATCTTTTGCTTGCCTCAAAATTGTTTATTTCCTCAATCCTTCTTTTCAAAGAACTTTCATGTGATGCAATTTTTTTTGAACATTGAGTGCAAACAAGTTTTGGAGAGTATGATGTTGTAAATGATCAAGCATCTTGCATATTGAATTTCAGAAAAGAAACCATGCTAAACAGACAGATAATCAGGGAAACTAAACCACTCTCAATCATAGCAGTGTTTGATGTAAGATAATCACTTAACAATACAACCTTTTGGAGTTCGCTTGCTTTACTCCTCATCATCATTAGTGCTGGCCTTCTCGTTCATCTTTCATCTCTTTGGTTGATGATGCTTAATCTTCCCAAATATTTGTATGGTACTCTGCAGTGATATTGAAAGTTGCTTGTTCCCCAAGCACTTGAAAGAAGAAATGGTTAGCTTGCATGATTTATTTGTGGGCTTTTGAACTTACTTTGGTGTGGGAACACCAAACTTAGTACCTTGCCAATGGTTCTCATGCATCGAATTAACCATGTGTGAAACTCTTTTTCTTTTTTTTTTTTTTTCAAAAGCAATAAAACTGAAAACTAGGAAACAGCAGAATAGTTAACTAGTTCATCCAACATGCTTGAAGCCAGCATTATGCAGAAAGTGAGAATGTGTTTTATGATGGGATTTTGGTGGAACACCAAACTTAGAATCCTTCATTCTCCCTTAGATTATTTTGGTGTGCAACACCAAACTTAGCTTCTTGCAATATAGATAAAACTAATTAGCCTTTTTATTAAAATAGATATGAAAAGATGGTTACTTCCGGTTGGGTTGCCTCCCAACAAGCGCTCTTTTATTGTCACTAGCTTGACATCTTGCTCTTTGATTATGGAGGCTGGAAATCATAATGCCTCAGTTTTTCTCCTCTTGCTGTAGGATTCCTTTCCTCCATGACCTGCACAATCACAAACGATCCAAATGAAAATTGGATATTCTCATGCCAGAATGTAGTCAGAGGATTAGTTGACACAATGTGTCAAATAGTTAATAGGTGATGAGCGGATAATTTATACGCTTTTTGACATTGTTTTTAGTATGTTTTTAGTAGGATCTAGTTACTTTTAGGGATGTTTTTAATAGATTTTGTGTTAAATTCACATTTCTGGACTTTACTATGAGTTTTTGTGTTTTTTTGTGATTTCAGGTATTTTCTGGCTGAAATTGAGGGACTTGAGCAGAAATCAGATTCAGAGGTTGAAAAAGGACTGCTGATGCTGTTGGATTCTGACCTCCCTGCACTCAAAGTGAATTTTTTGGAGCTACAGAACTCGAAATGGCGCGCTTTCAATTGCGTTGGAAAGTAGACATCCAGGGCTTTCCAGAAATGTATAATAGTCCATACTTTGGCCAAGAATAGACGACGTAAACTGGCGTTCAACGCCAGCTTTCTACCCAAATCTGGCGTCCAGCGCCAGAAAAGGATCCAAAACCAGAGTTGAACGCCCAAACTGGCACAAAAACTGGCGTTCAACTCCACAAATGGCCTCTGCATGTGCAACACTTAAGCTCAGCCCAAACACACACCAAGTGGGCCCCGGAAGTGGATTTATACATCAAATACTTACTCATGTAAACCCTAGTAGCTAGTTTATTATAAATAGGACCTCTTACTATTGTATTAGGCATCTTTTGATCATCTTAGGATCTTAGGATCATCTTTGAACGCATTGTTCTTAGATCAAGGGGGCTGGCCATCTCGGCCATGCCTGGACCTTCACTTATGTATTTTCAACGGTAGAGTTTCTACACTCCATAGATTAAGGTGTGGAGCTCTGCTGTTCCTCAAAGATTAATGCAAAGTACTACTGTTTTCTATTCAATTCTTCTTATTTCGCTTCTAAGATATCCATTCGCACCCAAGAACATGATGAAGGTGATGATTATGTGTGACGCTCATCATCCTTCTCCCTTATGAACGCGTGCCTGACAAACACTTCTATTCTACATGAATTAAGCTAGAATGAATATCTCTTAGATCTCCTAACCAGAATCTTTGTGGCGTAAGCTAGAATGATGGCGGCATTCAAGAGAATCCGGAAGGTCTAAACCTTGTCTGTGGTATTCCGAGTAGGATTCAATGATTGAATGACTATGACGAGCTCCTAACTCGCGATTGCAGGGCGTTAGTGACAGACGCAAAAGGATAGTAAATCCTATTCCAGCATGATAGAGAACCGACAGATGAATAGCCGTGCCGTGACAGGGTGCGTGAGCATATTATTCACTGAGAGGATAAGATGAAGCCATTGACAAGGGTGATGCCTCCAGACGATTAGCCATGCCGTGACAGGGCATTGGATCATTTTCCCGTGAGATGACCGAAAGTAGCCATTGACAGTGGTGATGTATCACATAAAGCCAGCCATGGAAAGGAGTGAGACTGATTGGATGAAGACAGCAGGAAAGCAGAGGTTCAGAGGAACGAAAAGCATCTCCATTCTCTTATCTGAAATTCTCACCAATGAATTACATAAGTATCTCTATCCCTATTCTATTATTAAATTTCGAAAACTCCATTATCACTTTATATCTGCCTGACTGAGATTTGCAAGGTGACCATAGCTTGCTTCATACCAACAATCTCCGTGGGATTCGACCCTTACTCACGTAAGGTATTACTTGGACGACCCAGTGCACTTGCTGGTTAGTTGTATCGAAGTTGTGACAATTATGAATTAAGATCAAAGCACCAAGCTTTGGAGCCATTACCAGGGATTGTTCGAGCCTGGACATCATAATTTTGTGCACCAAGTTTTTGGCGCCGTTGCCGGGGATTGTTTGAGTTTTCGGCAAGCTTTTGGTCCGGTAACATCAGTGTCAAGTTTGATCCGGCAACAACACCAAGTTTTTGGCGCCGTTGCCGGGGATTGTTCGAGTTTGGACAACTGACGGTTCATCTTGTTGCTCAGATTAGGTAATTTTCTTTTTGTCTTGTTTTCAAAAAAATTTTTCAAAAATCTTTCAAAAAATTCTTCCTTTGTTTTCGAAAAAAAAATTTTTTAAAATAAAAATGTTTTCAAAAATATATTTTCCTTTCAGAATTTTTAAGAATGAATTCTAGTGTTTCATGGAGCATGTTGAAGCTTGGCTGGTTGTAAAGCCATGTCTCAATTCTTATACTCAAGAGAAGAGCTTCTTTATCTCTCTTAGCCAATTGGCTGTTGAATGTAAGGAATGTCAGGCGTGTCATGTCTGAGTTACATACTAAAGCTTGGCTGGCTATTAAGCCATGCCTGACCCTTTGATTGGAGCTTTAGAGCATAAGATTCCTGGAATTCATATTAAAAATTTTGGAATCCTTATTTTCTTTTTCAAAATTATTTTTCGAAAAACATAAAATAAAAATCCAAAAAAAATTAGAAAATCATAAAAATCAAAAAAAAAATATTTTTTTGCATTCTTGTTTGAGTCTTGAGTCATGTTATAAGTTTGGTGTCAATTGCATGTGCATCTTGCATTTTTCGAAAATTTCATGCATTCATGGTGTTCTTCATGATCTTCAAATTGTTCTTGGTAAGTCTTCTTGTTTGATCTTGATGATTTTTTGTTTTGTGTCTTTTCATGTTTATCATATGCATTCTTGAATTCTTAGTGCGTAAGCATTAAAGAATTCTAAGTTTGGTGTCTTGCATGTTTTCTTTGCATTAAAAATTTTTTCAAAAATATGTTCTTGATGTTCATCATGATCTTCATAGTGTTCTTGGTGTTCATCTTGACATTCATAGCATTCTTGCATGCATTCATTGTTTTGATCTAAAAATTTCATGCATTGCATAATTTTCATGTTTTCATAAAAATTCAAAAAATCAAAAAAAATATCTTTCCCTTTTTCTCTCATTAAATTCGAAAATTTGAGTTGACTTTTTCAAAAATTTTTAAAATCAAGTTGTTTCTCATGAATCAAATCAAATTTTCAATTTGAAAATCTTATCTTTTTCAAAATCTTTTTCAAAAATCAAATCTTTCTCAAAATTCTTAGTTATTTTCGAAAATTTTTCAAAAATATTTTTCAAAAATCTTTTTCTTATTTTTATACCAAATTTTCGAAAATAACAATAACAATTAATGTTTTGATTCAAAAATTTCAAGTTTGTTACTTGCTTGTTAAGAAAGATTCAAACTTTAAGTTCTAGAATCATATCTTATGATTTCTTGTGAATCAAGTCATTAATTGTGATTTTAAAAATCAAATCTTTTTCAAAACTAATTTCAATCATATCTTTTCAAAAATATCTTCTTATCTTTTTCAAAAATTTGATTTCAAAATATCTTTTCTAACTTCCTAACTTCTTATCTTTTCAAAATTTGTTTCAACTAACTAACTAACTTTTTGTTTTTTTCTTAACTTTTTCAAAACTACCTAACTAACACTCTCTCTCTAATTTTCGAAAATATCTTCCCTCTTTTTCAAAAATTTCTTTTTAATTAACTAATTATTTTTATTTTTATTTTTTATTTTAAAAAAATTTTCGAAAATTACTAACATTTTTCAAAAACCATTTTCGAAAATCACTAACTCTTTTTCAAAAATATTTTCGAAAATTCCCTCTCTCCCATCTTATTCTATTTATTCATTCATATCCTAACATCTCATCTCACATCTCTAGCCTCCTCACAGTTGTGTTTCTTCTATTATATTACATTATTTGTCTCCCCCTCTTCTTCTACTCACACAGGGATCCCTATACTGTGGTATAAAGGATCTCTATTATTATTATTATTTTTCTGTGCCTTCTTCTTTGTCATATGAGCAGGAGCAAGGATAAGAACATTCTTGTGGAAGCAGATCCAGAACCTGAAAGGACTCTGAAAAAAAAATTAAGAGAAGCTAAATTACAACAATCCAGAAATAACCTTTCAGAAATTTTCGAACAGGAAGAGGAGATGGCAGCCGAAAATAATAATAATATAAGGAAGATGCTTGGTGACTTTACTGCACCTAATTCCAATTTACATGGAAGAAGCATCTCCATTCCTGCCATTGGAGCAAACAACTTTGAGCTGAAACTTCAGTTAGTTTCTCTGATGCAGCAGAACTGCAAGTTTCATGGACTTCCATCTGAAGATCCTTTTCAGTTCTTAACTGAGTTCTTGCAGATATGTGATACTGTTAAGACTAATGGAGTAAATCCTGAAGTCTACAGACTCATGCTTTTCCCTTTTGCTGTAAGAGACAGAGCTAGATTATGGTTGGATTCTCAACCCAAAGACAGCCTGAACTCTTGGGATAAGCTGGTCACGGCTTTCTTAGCCAAGTACTTTCCTCCTCAAAAGCTGAGCAAGCTTAGAGCTGATGTTCAAACCTTCAGACAGAAAGAAGGTGAATCCCTCTATGAAGCTTGGGAAAGATACAAACAGTTGACCAAAAAGTGTCCTTCTGACATGCTTTCAGAATGGACCATCCTGGATATATTCTATGATGGTTTATCTGAGCTATCAAAGATGTCACTGGACACTTCTGCAGGTGGATCCATTCACCTAAAGAAAACGCCTGCAGAAGCTCAAGAACTCATTGACATGGTTGCTAATAACCAGTTCATGTACACTTCTGAAAGGAATCCTGTGAGTAATGGGACGCCTATGAAGAAGGGAGTTCTTGAAGTTGATACTCTGAATGCCATATTGGCTCAGAATAAAATATTGACTCAGCAAGTCAATATGATCTCTCAGAGTCTGCATGGAATGCAAGCTGCATCCAACAGTACTCAAGAGGCTTCTTATGAAGAAGAAGCTTATGATCTTGAGAACCCTGCAATAGCAGAGGTGAATTATTTAGGTGAACCTTATGGAAACACCTATAACTCATCATGGAGAAATCATCCAAATCTCTCATGGAAGGATCAAAAGCCTCAACAAGGCTTTAATAATGGTGGAAGAAACAGGTTTAGCAATAGCAAGCCTTTTCCATCATCCACTCAGCAACAGACAGAGAACTCTGAACAAAATACTTCTAATTTAGCAAACTTAGTCTCTGATCTATCTAAGGCCACTGTAAGTTTCATGAATGAAACAAGATCTTCCATTAGAAATCTGGAAGCACAAGTGGGCCAGCTGAGTAAAAGGATCACTGAAATCCCTCCTAGTACTCTCCCAAGCAATACAGAAGAGAATCCAAAAGGAGAGTGCAAGGCCATTGACATAAGCGCCATGGCCGAACCTGTGAGGAGAGGAGAGGACGTGAATCCCAAGGAGGAAGACCTCCTGGGACGTCCAGTGGTCAATAAGGAGCTTCCCTCTGAGGAACCAAAGGACTCTGAGGCTCATCTAGAGACCATAGAGATTCCATTGAACCTCCTTATGCCCTTCATGAGCTCTGATGAGTATTCCTCTTCTGAAGAGAATGAGGATGTTACTGAAGAGCAAACTGCCAAGTTTCTTGGTGCAATCATGAAGCTGAATGCCAAACTATTTGGCATTGATACTTGGGAAGTTGAACCTCCCTTGTTCATCAATGAACTAAGTGATCTGGATCAACTGACATTGCCTCAGAAGAGACAGGATCCTGGAAAGTTCATAATACCCTGCACCATAGGCACCATGGTCTTTAAGGCTCTGTGTGACCTTGGTTCAGGAATAAACCTCATGCCCCTCTTTGTAATAGAGAAACTAGGAATCTATGGGGTGCAAGCTGCTAAAATCTCATTAGAGATGGCAGACAGCTCTAGAAAACAGGCTTATGGACAAGTAGAGGACGTGTTAGTAAAGGTTGAAGGCCTGTACATCCCTGCTGATTTCATAGTCCTGGATACTGGAAAGGAAGAGGATGAATCCATCATCCTAGGAAGACCTTTCCTGGCCACAGCAAGAGCTGTGATTGATGTTGACAGAGGTGAAATATTCCTTCAATAGAATGAGAACTCCCTTGTGTTTAAAACTCAAGGATCCCCCTCTGCAACCATGGAGAGGAAGCAGAAAAAGCTTCTCTCCAAGCAGAGTCAACCAGAGCCCCCACAGTCAAACTCTAAGTTTGGTGTTGGGAGGCCACAACCAAACTCTAAGTTTGGTGTTGAACTCCCATATCCAAACTCTAAGTTTGGTGTTGGAGAGTCTCAACAAAGCTCTGCACATCTGTGAGGCTCCATGAGAGCCCACTGTCAAGCTATTGACATTAAAGAAGCGCTTGTTGGGAGGCAACCCAATGTTTATCTAATTCTTATTTTTATTGTTTTTCATGTTTTCTTAGGTTCATGATCATGTGGAGTCACAAAATAAATATAAAAATTGAAAACAGAATCAAAAACAGCAGAAGAAAAATCACACCCTGGAGGAGCATCTGCCTGGCGTTCAAACGCCAGAACAGAGCATGGTTCTGGCGCTGAACGCCCAGAATGGGCAGCATCCTGGCGCTGAACGCCCAGAACAAGCATGGTTCTGGCGTTCAATGCCAGAAATGGCAGCAAATGGGCGTTGAACGCCCAAAATGGGCCAACCTGGCGCTGAACGCCCAGAGTTGTGTGCAAGGGCATTTTACATGCCTAAATTGGTGCAGGAATGTAAATGCCTTGACACCTCAAGATCTGTGGACCTCACAGGATCACCTCAGGATCTGTGGATCCCACAGGATCCCCACCCACCTCCACTCACTCTCTTCTCTCTTCTCAATCATCCTCTATTCCCAATAAACACTCTTCCCTAATTAACCCTTTACCACTCACATCCAAACACCCACTTTCCTTCAAAATTCAACATCTCTTTCCCACCCAATCCCACCCATATGGCCGAATACACATCTCCTTCCATCTCCTCCATATCTTCTTCTTATTCTTCTATTCTTTCTTCTTTTACTCGAGGGCGAGCAACATTCTAAGTTTGGTGTGGTAAAAGCATAGCTTTTTTGTTTTTTTCCATAACCATTGATGGCACCTAAGGCCAGAGAAACCTCTAGAAAGAGGAAAGGGAAGACAAAAGCTTCCATCAAGGGTCTATAGCTCAGTGGTAGAACATTTGACTGCAAATCAAGAGATCCCTGAGATACCTCAGGGGATACATTTTCTTCCACACAATTATTGGAAGCAACTAAGGGTGGAACATCAAGAGCACTCCATCATCCTTCATGAAATCAGAGAAGATCTAAAAGCAATGAAGGAGGAGCAATAAAGACAAGGAAGAGACATAGAAGAGCTCAAGGACATCATTGGTTCCTCAAGAAGGAAACGCCACCATCATTAAGGTGGATTCATTCCTTGTTCTTATTTCTTCTGTTTTTCGTTTTCTATGTTATGTGCTTATCCATGTTTGTGTCTTCATTACATGATCATTAGTAGTTAGTAACTTTGTCTTAAAGTTATAAATGTCCTATGAATCCATCACCTCTCTTAAATGAAAAATGTTTTAATTCAAAAGAACAAGAAGTACATGAGTTTCGAATTTATCCTTGAACTTAGTTTAATTATATTGATGTGGTGACAATGCTTCTTATTTTCTGAATGTATGCTTGAACAGTGCATATGTCTTTTGAAGTTGTTGTTTAAGAATGTTAAATATGTTGGCTCTTGAAAGAATGATGACTAGGAGACATGTTATTTGATAATCTGAAAAATCATAAAAATGATTCTTGAAGCAAGAATCATTTTCTGAATGTGGTGACAATGCTTCTTATTTTCTGAATGTATGCTTGAACAGTGCATATGTCTTTTGAAGTTGTTGTTTAAGAATGTTAAATATGTTGGCTCTTGAAAGAATGATGACTAGGAGACATGTTATTTGATAATCTGAAAAATCATAAAAATGATTTTTGAAGCAAGAAAAAGCAGCAAAGAACAAAGCTTGCAGAAAAAAAAAATAGGCGAAAAAAAAAATAGAAAGAAAAAGAAAAAGTAAGCAGAAAAAGCCAAAAGCTCTTAAAACCAAGAGGCAAGAGCAAAAAGCCAATAACCCTTAAAACCAAAAGGCAAGGGCAAATAAAAAGGATCCCAAGGCTTTGAGCATCAGTGGATAGGAGGGCCTAAAGGAATAAAATCATGGTCTAAGCGGCTAAACCAAGTTGTCCCTAACCATGTGCTTGTGGCGTGTAGGTGTCAAGTGAAAACTTGAGACTGAGCGGTTAAAGTCAAGGTCCAAAGCAAAAAAAAAGAGTGTGCTTAAGAACCCTGGACATCTCTAATTGGGGACTTTAGCAAAGCTGAGTCACAATCTGAAAAGGTTCACCCAATTATGTGTCTGTGGCATTTATGTATCCGGTGGTAATACTGGAAAACAAAGTGCTTAGGGCCACGGCCAAGACTCATAAAATAGCTGTGTTCAAGAATCATCATACTGAACTAGGAGAATCAATAACACTATCTGAACTCTGAGTTCCTATAGATGCCAATCATTCTGAACCTCAATGGATAAAATGAGATGCCAAAACTATTCAAGAGGCAAAAAGCTATAAGTCCCGCTCATTTGATTGGAGCTATGTTTCATTGATAGTTTGGAATTTATAGTATATTCTATTCTTTTTATCCTATTTTGATTTTCAGTTGCTTGGGGACAAGCAACAATTTAAGTTTGGTGTTGTGATGAGCGGATAATTTATACGCTTTTTGACATTGTTTTTAGTATGTTTTTAGTAGGATCTAGTTACTTTTAGGGATGTTTTTAATAGATTTTGTGTTAAATTCACATTTCTGGACTTTACTATGAGTTTTTGTGTTTTTCTGTGATTTCAGGTATTTTCTGGCTGAAATTGAGGGACTTGAGCAGAAATCAGATTCAGAGGTTGAAAAAGGACTGCTGATGCTGTTGGATTCTGACCTCCCTGCACTCAAAGTGGAATTTCTGGAGCTACAGAACTCGAAATGGCGCGCTTCCAATTGCGTTGGAAAGTAGACATCCAGGGCTTTCCAGCAATGTATAATAGTCCATACTTTGGCCAAGAATAGACGACGTAAACTGGCGTTCAACGCCAGCTTTCTACCCAAATCTGGCGTCCAGCGCCAGAAAAGGATCCAAAACCAGAGTTGAACGCCCAAACTGGCACAAAAACTGGCGTTCAACTCCACAAATGGCCTCTGCACGTGCAACACTTAAGCTCAGCCCAAACACACAACAAGTGGGCCCCGGAAGTGGATTTATACATCAAATACTTACTCATGTAAACCCTAGTAGCTAGTTTATTATAAATAGGACCTCTTACTATTGTATTAGGCATCTTTTGATCATCTTAGGATCTTAGGATCATCTTTGAACGCATTGTTCTTAGATCAAGGGAGCTGGCCATCTCGGCCATGCCTGGACCTTCACTTATGTATTTTCAACGGTAGAGTTTCTACACTCCATAGATTAAGGTGTGGAGCTCTGCTGTTCCTCAAAGATTAATGCAAAGTACTACTGTTTTCTATTCAATTCTTCTTATTTCGCTTCTAAGATATCCATTCGCACCCAAGAACATGATGAAGGTGATGATTATGTGTGACGCTCATCATCCTTCTCCCTTATGAATGCGTGCCTGACAAACACTTCTGTTCTACATGAATTAAGCTAGAATGAATATCTCTTAGATCTCCTAACCAGAATCTTCGTGGCGTAAGCTAGAATGATGGCGGCATTCAAGAGAATCCGGAAGGTCTAAACCTTGTCTGTGGTATTCCGAGTAGGATTCAATGATTGAATGACTGTGACGAGCTCCTAACTCGCGATTGCAGGGCGTTAGTGACAGACGCAAAAGGATAGTAAATCCTATTCCAGCATGATCGAGAACCGACAGATGAATAGCCGTGCCGTGACAGGGTGCGTGAGCATATTATTCACTGAGAGGATAAGATGAAGCCATTGACAAGGGTGATGCCTCCAGACGATTAGCCGTGCCGTGACAGGGCATTGGATCATTTTCCCGTGAGATGACCGAAAGTAGCCATTGACAGTGGTGATGTATCACATAAAGCCAGCCATGGAAAGGAGTGAGACTGATTGGATGAAGACAGCAGGAAAGCAGAGGTTCAGAGGAACGAAAAGCATCTCCATTCTCTTATCTGAAATTCTCACCAATGAATTACATAAGTATCTCTATCCCTATTCTATTATTAAATTTCGAAAACTCCATTATCACTTTATATCTGCCTGACTGAGATTTGCAAGGTGACCATAGCTTGCTTCATACCAACAATCTCCGTGGGATTCGACCCTTACTCACGTAAGGTATTACTTGGACGACCCAGTGCACTTGCTGGTTAGTTGTATCGAAGTTGTGACAATTATGAATTAAGATCAAAGCACCAAGCTTTGGAGCCATTACCAGGGATTGTTCGAGCCTGGACATCACAATTTCGTGCACCAATAGGCTTTGAGAGAAAATCAGAAGAAAATTGCTTTTGTTGTACAGAACAACAAGAAACAGACACAGAACCAGAAAAGCAATATACTCTACTGAGAGAGCAAAGTTAGTGTTAGTTTAGGCAAAAATTCGAACAGTTAGTGGGTTAGTCAAAATTAGAGAAAAATAAAGAAAAAATGCTTGATCTAGATCACCACCTCACTTAATCATTGTCAATCTAATCAATCCCCGGCAACGGCGCCAAAAACTTGATGAGTATTTTTGTGGAAAAACGAATTTCTCCAAAACACCCAAAACTAACCGGCAAGTGCACCGGGTCGCATCAAGTAATAATAACTCACGGGAGTGAGGTCGATCCCACAGGGATTGAAGGATTGAGCAATTTTAGCTTAGTGGTTGATTTAGTCACGCGAATCAAGATTTGGTTGAGAGATTTGTGATTTGCAGAATTTAAATTGCAGAGAAAGTAAAGGGAGTGGGTGAATTGCATGAAAGTAAAGAGAACTGAAATTTAAAGTGCTGAATCTTAAAGAACAAGAAATTAAATGGCAGAAACTTAGAACGCAAGAAATGTAAATTGCAGAATCTTAAATTGCAAGAAATGTAAATGGCTTGAATTGTAAAGGGAATTGGGAATTGGATTTGCAGAATTTAAACAAGGAAAAGTAAATTGCAACGAACAGAGAAGTAGAAGATAACTTGGATTGAATCGGATCTAAAAACAGAAATGTAAATGAGATTGAAAAGCATTAAACAGAGGATGTAAAATTGGAATTCAGATCTCAGGGCCCAAGAGACTAGATAACTAAGTCTAGATCTCAATGCCTTCCTAGATCCAACAAGAACAATAGCAAAGGAAATGTAAATTGCAAAGAAAATAGATGAAGAAGCAATTAACCGAAACTGAAATTCAATTAAGCAGAGAATTAAACAAGATCTCAAGGTGAGATTGAAACAGATTTCCTCCAATTCTCCAACCCAAGATCCAAGACAATTGTAATTGAAATTGAAAGCAAGAAAACTAAGAGGAAGGGAATTCAATTCTCCTTCCCCGAGACTTAGAAATTAAAATTCACTTCACACCAAAAGCTCTCCGAAAAACTCTCTATGAAAACTAAAAGGGAAAAGCTCTCTGAAAAACTTAAATCCTATGCTATTTATACACTTTCTTCAAATGGTCTTCAAGCCTTCAATTGGGCCTTTGCTCTTGATGGAATCGGGTTGATAGAGGCCTTGGTTGATTGCTCTTGGAGTTTGGAGAAGAACCGAATTGAACCGGGTTTGCAATCATAAAAGCTTGAGTAAAAGTTTGAGTAAAAGTTTGAGGCAAACTTTTGCTCCAGCTTTTTGCCCAAAAGTTTGCACAAAAGTTTGAGGCAAACTTTTGGTCCAGCTTTTTGCACAAAAGTTTGCACAAAAGTTTGAGGCAAACCTTTGGTCCAGCTTTTTGCTCCTTGGTTCATTTTCACTTATTCCAAAAGTTTGAGCTAAAGTTTGAGGCAAACTTTTGCTCAAACTTTTTGTCCTCTCTTCCTCCTAGCCATTCCTCCTTGCTTCAACCTTTCTCCAAGCTTTCTTCACCTATCATTAATCAACCAAACACATCAAAGCTATGCTTAAAACCATGAGATATTCATTCTTTCATAATATGTGACAATTATAGCATAAAACCTCATGAAATTGCATTAATTCATACATGGTTGATTAAATCAAAGGAAGTATAAAAATCTACCCAATTGGCTTGCTTATGGCTCAAGAAAGTGCATAATTCAATTGAAAACAAAAGAAAAAGGCTAGTGAAACTAGGCTAATATGACTTGTCATCACAGGGCTAACATGGTTACAATCGACCATGATGTACATTGGAGGACTAATGGAGTAAGAGACCGTATTCATGCATAGTCCCTAGTAACGTCGGGTTACGGGTAGTCAACTGACGCATGAGCTCATGGCTTGCATAGGGCAAGACATGCATCATGCCTATGTGTTGCATCTCTTTGTGACTTGTGCTTGTATGTGTATTTATATCTGTTGTCATTTACCTTCTCTATTGTATAAATATTAGATAGAACATATGTTGGGGGTAAATTGGGAGCTTAGTAACAAACTCCCTAGTGCTAAATACCCAAATCCCCGACCTTCCGTTCACACACTGCTGCGAACCTTAGGTTCTTATCCCTCTTTTTTCCCCTGTTCTACATATGGGCTCAGGAGTGTTATTCTTTGAGTACCCTCTACTAGGCCGCTATGAGGATCTCACATGGGGCAGGACTTTCAGGTTGCGTGAGCTACGTACACATATGTACTTTCTTCTGGAGCAACCTTTCAATCATCCTCTACTGAGTCCCGAGTTCGATCCTGATTCTCCTTATGATTTTCTACTATTGGACCCTGGTGACACCTACTATCCTTTCCTGTCATAACCCCAATACCATATGGACCCTATGCCAAAGCCAATGATACCAGAGGAGCCCCCTACCTTCTTCCTACTCGAGTACCCACACTGGTTTGACACTGTGCTAGAGCCACTGATTCTATAAGAGCCCGTACCCAACTACCATCCTTTTGATTTGATGGTGGAGCAGTTTGGTGTCATAGGCAAGTTCTTCTCTATAATCATGTTTAATGACTTCCTATCGACTGCATCTAAGGAGGATCCACCTAAAGAACCCGAGGGTGGCGAGGATCGTATGATTATCAACCTAGTCTCTAGTTTGTTACATGAGGATGAGGGGCGTGATTGAAAGTTGGAGTATCAGCTCAACGACATTGTATGATAGGCTCGTATGTAGATAGCAGTAGTAATTTGTCTAGTTTCTAGTTGTCACCCTCATTGTGAACAATCTTTAGGAGGGGTAGGATTTTGCTTCGTAGGCAGGCTCTAAACTAGGGGCTCGTCCGTAGGCTGGTGCCTGCGTGTCAACCATGTATATATCTAGCTACTATGTATGGATACTATGTATATAAGTGGGGACGAATGTACAAACTGACTTTATGTATGAAACTATGCCCTAGTGGCTATATGTGCGCAGTATATGTTACTGATAAATTCTAATATTATTCTGAATGATTGTATGATTCTCCTCTACTTATATTTTTGTTATGACACATATAAACCAACTAACTCGAGATCACAAGTAGTGCTACAAGCTCATAATTATTATATAATATAAGGTCTAGAGCTGCCTAGGTTTAATTGAATAGTAACACCTGATGATTGGTGTAGTCATGATGTGCCAAAAGTCAAATCGTTACACTGCGTTGTGCAATCCATTGCAACGTGATAGACATAGAAAAATGACCTTGCCAATGTCCTTGATGCACCATAGGTCCCTATAATGATATACTCGCATTCTTATTATTTATCAGGTACAGACATTTAATATATTTGTGATGATTTAGTTTGATATATGTATTACGAGGTTGGTCAATTTGGGATAGTAGAGTAGAGACCACCATATGGAAAGGCTTCTCTAATGGTGACATAAGTTGGACAACTTGATCACGAGAATTCGTTGATATATTTCATGTTTTTTTTTTTGTTTTGATATAGAGTTGTTTTGATATATTTTTCATACAAAATTTGCATTTTAGAAAGGATGTATTGATAGTGGTTAACCCTCCTGCACGAAGCAGGAAAGCCACATTACACTCCTCAATATTATTGACTTTAGCGTAGAGTTTCATCACTTGTTGAGTTATAATTTTTCCATGAACGTTGAACATCACCTGGACATGGTCATCACTTTCAAGCTAGAAAACATGCTATTGGAATCGTTGATTATCCGAAGTTTTGAGAAACTCGTACTTGACATTGACAATCTCTTTCCAACTAAGTACTGATGTGAGATTTTTGTCGGTAAAGAATTTCTCAATGAAATCTTATTGCCAGTATAGTTCTTAACCAACAATTAATTCTCAATCAAAGTTTAATTTGTTTGTCATAAGGACAAACCCTAATAAAAATAATCGAAGTATTTAAACCTCGGGTTGTCTCTCAAGGAATTCTAGGAAAGTGTTTATGTTATTGGTTATCGGAAGTATATTTTGGGGTTTTGTGATAAGGGACAAGAAACATAAATAACAAGAAAGTAAAGGAACTCAAATGGTAAAAAGGTCTTGGCAAGGGTTGATGGTTAAGGATCTCTATCCTTGTCACTAACCACAACATGATAATTGCAAGGATCAATCCCATTAAGTCATCCTCTAATAAGTGAATAAAAGTTAAATGAGCTTTATCAATCCCAATCTATAAGTCCTAGCCACTCACTAATTGACTTAGTGAAAGCTAGTGTCAATGGACACCAATTATCAATCACTTGGATATTAGCAACTCAAGGTCACCCAAGTTACCATCCCAAGCCAAGAATAGAAAATCTACTCTAAAATCCAACCAAGCATTTTATCAAACACTTAGAAGGCACAAAAGGAAAGCAAGGTAAAATTGTAAGAAATGTAAGATCTACAACTACCAAAGCATGAAAACAACAACAGCAAAGCAATTAAACAATAAGAACATCAAACATAAATTGCATTAATTGAAATCAAAGTGAACAAAAGTCCATGAACAAGTGCACTTGCTGGTCAACTGCACGGAGCTGTGTGAAAAGTGTGCGATCACGATTCCGTATACCAAGTTTTTGGCGCCGTTGCCGGGGATTGTTTGAGTTTGGACAACTGACGGTTCATCTTGTTGCTCAGATTAGGTAATTTTATTTTTAAGTTTTTTATTTTTAAAAAAATTCTCAAAAAAAAATTATTCTATGACTTCAGAATTTTTAAGAATGAATTCTAGAGTTTCATGATGATCTGTTGAAGTCTGGCTGGCTGTGAAGCCATGTCTAATCTTTTGGATCGAGGTTTTAACTTATCATCATAAGAGCTTGTTGATTTCTATCAATCTTGCTGTTGAATGTAATGATCTGCTAAAGCTTGGCTGGCTATTGGCCATGTCTAGTATTTTGGACCGAAGCTTTCACTGAAAGCTTGGCTGGCTAGTAAGCCATGTCTAATTCCTGGAGTGGAGCTTTAGACTAACATTGCATGATTCTTGGAATTCGTATTAAAAATTTTGAAATTCTTATCTTTCTTTTTCCAAATAATTTTCGAAAAATACAAAAAAATATTTTTAATAAAATCACAAAAATAAAAAAAAATTTAATTTATGTTTCTTTTTTGAGTCTAGTGTCACATTCTAAGTTTGGTGTCTTACATGTTTTTAATTTTTTAATGTTCCTGTATTTTTTGAATATATGCATTAGGTTCTTCAATGATCTTCAAGTCGTTCTTGGTGATTTTATTGGGTCTGATCTTTAAATTCTCGTGTTTTGTGTCTTTTGTTATTTTTCATATGCATTTTCAAATTGTTATTGTCCCTAGTATACAAACTTCTAAGTTTGGTGTCTTGCATGTCTTTGTTTTCCTGATAAATTTTCAAAAACGTGTTCTTGCATGCATTGTTTATTTAACCTTAGTTTTTCATGTTTAATTTCATTCTATTGTTTTTCTCTCTTATCATTAAAAATTCAAAAATATATCTTTCCAAGTCAATAGCACAGAGAATCGAAGATTCAGAACATGCAGCAGAGGAATTACATAGAAAAAGCTGGGCGTTCAAAATGCCCATTGAAGAAGCAAAACTGGCGTTTAAACGCTAGCCAGGGTACCTGGCTGGGCGTTTAATGCCAGGATAGCAGCAAGGAGGTAATTTTGTTTTCAATTCAAATCTCTTTCAATTTTGAAAGTTTTAAAACTAAATTTTCAAAATCTTATCTTTTTCACATCCTCTCTTATCAATCATATCTTTTTTAAAATCAAATCTTTTAAATTATTTTTCAATATTTTCGAAAATCCTTGCTACAATTAATGATTTGGTTAAAAAATTTCAAGTTGTTACTTGCTTATTAAGAAAGATTTAATATTTGAATTTTAGAATCATATCTTTTAAATTTCTTGTTAGCCAAGTAATTAATTTCCAATCATATCATTAATTTAAAATCTTTTCAAATTGTTTTTCAATCATACCTTCTCAATCACATCTTTTTCAAAATAATTTTCAATCATATCTCTTTGATTGCTAATTTCAAAATCACTTGACCACTTTCTCATTATTAATTTTTGAAAACCATCAACCACTTTTTCAAAATTCCTTTTAATTAATTTAAATTTTTAATTTTGTTTTTGAAAATTCTTCTTCCTTCTCACCTTTTTCTATTTAAGGACTACACTCCTCCTCAATTAGCAATTCGGACTATCTCTCCTTCTTCATATGTTCGAATTCTTACCTACCTACCTCATCCCTCTGTTCCTATTTTCTATGACACCTCAAGGAATCTCTATACTGTGACATAGAGGATTCCATACTTTCTTGTTCTCTTCTCTTTCATATGAGCAGAAACAAAGACAAAGGTATTCCTGTTGAAGCTGATCCTGAACCTGAAAGGACCTTGAAGAGGAAGCTAAGAAAAGCTAAAGCACAACTCTCTGGAGAGGATCTGACAGAAATTTTCGAAAAGGAAGAAGACATGGCAGCCGAAAATAACAACAATGCCAATAATACAAGGAAGATGTTTGGTGACTTCACTGCACCCTCTTCTGACTTCTGTGGAAGGAGCATCTCAATTCCTGCAATCGGAACAAATAACTTTGAGCTTAAGCCTCAATTAGTTTCTCTGATGCAGCAGAATTACAAGTATCATGGACTTCCATTGGTAGATCCTCATCAGTTTCTAGCTGAATTCTTGCAAATCTGTGACACTGTCAAGACCAATGGGGTTGACCCTGAGGTCTACAGACTTATGCTTTTCCCCTTTGCAGTAAGAGACAGAGCTAGGACATGGTTGGACTCACAACCTAAAGAAAGCCTAAACTCTTGGGAAAAGCTGGTCAATGCCTTCTTGGCAAAGTTCTTTCCACCTCAAAAATTGAGTAAGCTTAGAGTGGAAGTCCAAACCTTCAGACAGAAAGAAGGCGAATCCTTCTATGAAGCTTGGGAAAGATACAAGCAATTGATCAGAAGGTGTCCTCCTGGCATGCTTTCAGAATGGAGCATCATATGCATATTCTATGATGGTCTATCTGAACTGTCTAAGATGTCATTGGACAACTTTGCTGGTGGATCTCTTCATCTGAAGAAGACGCCTGAAGAAGCCCAGGAACTCATTGAAATGGTTGCAAATAGCCAATTCATGTACACTTCTGAAAGAAATCCTGTGAACAATGGGACAACTCAGAAGAAAGGAGTTCTTGAGATTGATACTCTAAATGCCATATTGGCTCAGAACAAAATATTGACTCAGCAAGTCAATATGATTTCTCAGAGTCTATCTAAAATGCAAGCTGCATCAGGCAGTACTAAGGAGGCTTCCTCTGAAGAAGAAGCTTATGATCCTGAGAATCCTGCAATAGCAGGGGTGAATTACTTGGGAGAACCCTATGGAAATACCTATAATCCTTCATGGAGAAATCATCCAAATTTCTCATGGAAGGACCAATAGAAGCCTCAACAAGGCTTCAACAACAATAATGGTAGAAGAAATAGGTTTAGCAATAGCAAGCCTTTTCCATCATCTTCTCAACAATAGACAGAGAATTCTGACCAGAGTCTCTCTAGCTTAGCAGCCATAGTCTCTGATTTATCTAAAACCATACTAAGTTTCATGACTAAAACAAAGTCCTCCATTAGAAATTTGGAGGCACAGGTGGGTCAGCTGAGTAAAAAAGTTACTGAACTCCCTTCTAGTGCTCTCCTAAGCAATACAGAAGAGAATACCAAGAGAGAGTGCAAGGCCATAAACACGTCCCACATGGCCGAATGCATAGAGGAGGGAAAGGCAGTGATTTCCACTGAGGAAGACCTCAATGGACGTCCCCTGGCCTCCAAGGAATTCCCTAATGAGGAACCAAAGGAATCTGATGCTCATATAGAGACCATAGAGATTCTAATGAACCTACTTCTGACATTTATGAGCTCTGATGAGTATTCTTCCTCTAAAGAGGATGAAGATATTGCTGATGAGCAAGTTGCTAAGTATCTTGAAGCAATCATAAAGCTGAATGCCAAGTTATTTGGTAATGAGACTAGGGAGAATGAACCTCCATTGCTCATCAATGAACTGAATACCTTGGTTAGGCAGAAATTACCTCAAAAGAAACCGGACCCCGGAAAGTTCCTAATACCTTGTACCATAGGCACCATGACCTTTGAGAAGGCTCTGTGCGATCTGGGGTCAAGTATAAATCTCATGCCCCTCTCTATAATGGAGAAACTAGGGATCCTTGAGATACAAGCTGCAAGAATCTCACTAGAGATGGCAGACAATTCAAGGAAACAGGCTTATGGACTTGTAGAGGATGTACATCTCTGCTGATTTCATAATCCTGGAAACTGGGAAGAATATAGATGATTCCATCATCCTTGGTAGACCCTTCCTAGCCACAGTAAAAACTGTGATTGATGTTGACAAAGGAGAGTTGGTCCTTCAAGTGAATGAGGACTACCTTGTGTTTAAGGCTCAAGGATCTCCCTCTGTAACCATGGAGAGGAAGCATGAAAAGCTTCTCTCAAAGCAGAGTCAAACAGAGCCCCCACGTTCAAACTCTAAGTTGTTGGGAGGCCATCATCATGCTCTGAGTATCTGTGAGGCTCCATGAGAGCCCACTGTCAAGCTATTGACATTAAAAAAGCGCTTATTGGGATGCAACCCAATTTTATTCAATTATATCTATTTATTTTCCATTGTTATTTTATATTCTCTTTAGGTTGATGATCATGTGAAGTCACAAAAACAACTGAAAAAGCAAAAAACAGAATGAAAAATAACATTAAAAATAGCACACCCTGGAGGAGGAGCTTACTAGCGTTTACACGCCAATAAGGATGGCAGAATGGGCGTTAAACGCCCAGTCTGGCACCATTCTGGGCGTTTAACACCAGAAAAGGGCACTAGACTGGCGTTTAATGCCAGAAAAGGGCAACAAGCTGGAGTTTAACGCCAGAAAGGGAAGAAAAGCTGGCGTTAAACGCCAGAAATGGGCAGCAACCTGGCGTTTAACGTCAGGATTGGCACTCCAAGGGGCATTTACACGCCAACATGGTGCAGAGATGAGAAATCCTTGATACCTCAGGATCTGTGGATCCCACAGGATCCCCACCTACCTCAACTCTCTCCCTCTCCTCTTCACACCTTTCCATAACACCCTTTTCCAAATACCCCTTACCAATCACCTCCATTTCTCTTCCCCATCACATCTTCACCAATCACCTCCACCCACTCTTCCCCAAAAACCCCACCAACCTCACAATTCAAATCCAAATACTTTCCCTCCCAAACCCAACCCCTAATACACGGAAACCCCCCTCTCTCTCACCCTATAAATACCCCCTTCACCACCTTTATTTTCCCACATCATACACACTTCTCTCCAACTTGGCCGAACCTACACCAACCTCCATCTCCTCCATTTTCTTCTTCTTTTACTCACTTCTTTCTTCTTTTGCTCGAGGACGAGCAAACCTTTTAAGTTTGGTGTGGTAAAAGTGTCACTTTTTGTTTTTCCATAACCATTTATAGCACCTAAGGCCAAAGAAACCTCTAAAAAGAGGAAAAGAAGGCAAAAGCTTCCACCTCTGAGTCATGGGAGATGGAGAGATTCATCTCAAAAGTTCATCAAGACCACTTCTATGAAGTTGTGGCAAAGAAAAAGGTGATCCCCGAGGTTCCCTTTAAGCTCAAAAAGACTGAATGTCCGGAGATCCGACATGAGATTCGAAGAAGAGGTTGGAAAATTCTCACCAACCTCATTCAACAAGTCGGGATCTTAATGGTTCAAGAGTTCTATGCTAATGCATGCATCATTAAAAACCATGATCAAAGTGTGAACTTGGACCCAAAGAATTGGCTTACAATGGTCCGGGAAAAATACTTAGATTTCAGTCTGGAAAATGTAAGATTGGCATTCAACTTGCCAATGATGCAAGGAGATGCATGGCCCTACACTAGAAGGGTCAACTTTGATCAAAGGTTGGACCAAGTCCTTATGGACATTTGTGTGGAAGGCGCTCAATAGAAGAGAGATTCAAGAGGGAAGCCGGTTCAACTAAGAAGGCTTGACCTCAAGCCAGTGGCTAGAGGATGGTTGGAGTTCATCCAACGCTCAATCATTCCCACTAGCAACTGGTCTGAAGTTACTATAGACCGGGCTATCATGATCCATAGCATCATGAATGGAGAGGAAGTAGAAATTCACGAGGTTATATCCCTAGAACTCTACAAGGTGGCGGACAAGTCCTCTACTTTGGCAAGGTTAGCCTTCCCTCATCTAATTTGTCACCTCTGCAATTCAACTGGAATTGACATAGACGAAGACATCCTCATTGATGAGGACAAGCCCATCACTAAGAAAAGGATGGAGCAAGCAAGAGAGCCCACTCATGGACCTTGATGATTAGACTTTTAACGGTTTAGAAATTCTCAAATGAAGTCTTGTTGTAAAGTATAGTTTCTAAACCAATCAATAATCTTTTCATACAAAAGATTGTTTGTCACAAGTACAAACTCCTAAATTTATAAACCGAAGTATTGAACCTCGGGTCGTTCTCCCTAGGAATTACAATGAAGTGTCTTGTTATTGGTTATGAAGTATTTTGGGGTTTTTGGATAAGAAACATGAAAAGTAAATGGAAATGAAATTCAAATAACAAAAAGGCCTTGGCAAGGTTTGGTGGTCAAGGATCTCTATCCTAATCACTAACGACCAACCCCACTAAGTTAATCCCTAACTAATAAAGGAAAGTCAAGTGAGCTATGTCAATCCAAGACCATAAGTCCTAGTTCTCCACCAAATCAATTAGTGAGATCTAGCGTTAATGGCTCCCAATCGTCAATCACTTGTACATTAGTAACTCAAGAGTTCCTAAGTTACCTTCCCAAGCCAAGAGCACAAAATTCTACTCTAAAATCCAACCAAGCATTTTATCAAACACTTGAAAGGCATAAAAGGAAAGCATAGTAAAGAGTGCAAGGAAAGTAAATCTACACTACTCAATTGCAAGAAATTAAACAACAACAAATCAAATGAACAATAAAGGAACATGAAAACATAAATTGCATTAAAATAAAAATGGAAGAACAAAGATGCATCAACATCAAAGTAGAGAATTACATGAATTAAATGCTAAACTGGAGAGAGGAATGGTAGAAGAAGAAGAATTGATAAAGGAAAAGTAAATCAAAGTATGAATTAAACATAGAACTAAGAATTCCTAATCTAGATCTAACCTACTCCTAATTCTAGAGAGAAGAGAGAGCTTCTCTCTCTAGAAACTAACTAAAAGCATGTGAAAACTAAAATAAAACTAAACTAATGACTAGATGTCTCATCCCTCTTTAATCCTTGGGTCAAATAGCATTAGAAATGAGTTGGATTGGGCCCAAAATGCCTTAGAATTCGCTGGCCACTAATTTTCTTTTAATGAATCACGTGCAAATCGCTGCGTGCACGCCCCTCTAAACGTGATGCAACTATGGCAAATCTTATATCATTTCAAACCCCAGATGTTAGCTTTTCAACGCAACTGGAACCGCGTCATTTGGATCTCTGTAGCTCAAGTTATGGTCGATTAAGTGCGAAGAGGTCGGCTTGACAGCTTTTGCGATTCCTTCATTTCTTCATGAGTTCTCCAATTTTACATGCTTTTCCTTCATTTCTTTGATCCAATCTTGCCTCCCAAATCTGAAATCACTTAACAAACATATCAAGGCACCTAATGGAATCAAGGTAAATTAAATTTAGCTATTGTAAGACCTAAAAAGCATGTTTTCACTCTTAAGCACAATTAAAGGAGAAGTTATAAAACCATGCTATTTCATTGGATAAATGTGGGAAAAGATGATAAAACCCTCTAAATTCAACACAAGATAAACCCTAAATATGGGGTTTATCAACCTCCCCACACTTAAACCAAGCATGTTCTCATGCTTAAACCAAGAGAAAGCAAAGGGCATCAACATTTATTCAATGTAAAGTAACTAAATGCAATCTACCTATATGCAACTATCTATATGAATGCAATTGCTTGGCCAAAATAAATCAATGTCCAAGAAGCATATATGCACAAGGGCTAAAGGTATTGGCAACCATGCTAAACCACAATTGAATTGAGCTATTAAATATTTTTACAAACTTGCATGAAGAATGATGATCGTAGGTGAAAACATGTAATTGAGCATCAAACCCTCACCAGATGTGTTTGCACTCTATTCGCTCAAGTGTTTAGGGTTGATTCACTCAATTCTCCCCTAATCATGTTTTCCAAGATTTGTTTTTCTTCTAACAATCAACATTTATTTCATGTATGCATACACCTATCATGAGGTCTTTTCATTGGTTGTAATAGGGCTAGGGTCAAGGTAGGATGCATATTTGGTCAAGTGAGCTTAAAATTTGAATCTTTGATACGCTTAAACTTTCCACCTAACCTATGACATCCTATACAATTTTAAAGCTAACCTAACTACCCATTTTTCTCACTTTTTCACATACTCATGCATTTCCTTTTCATTTCACAACACTTATGCATTGACCCTTATTGAGCTTTGCTTGGGGTATTTTGTCCCCTTTTTATTTCTTTCTTTTTATTTGTTTCTTTCTTTTTCTATTTTTTTCTTTTCTTTTCCATGCTCTTCTTTTTGTTTCTTTTTCTTTTTTATTTTTTTTTCTCATCATTTTTTTCTTTCTTTCAAACTATATACAAGAACATCAATGCATAAGGTCTATACATTTTATCAATACATGAGCACGTACCCAATTCCCAATAATTTCAATAAAAATATAAAACTACCCTTTTATTCCCCCAATGTCCCAAGGTCCCCACACTTGAATGATACACACACTCTACCCTAAGCTAATCAAAGATCCAAATAAGGACATTTATTATTTTCCGCTTTAAGGCTTGTAATGTGCTAAATTAAGAACAAGTGGATTAATCGTAGGCTCAAATTGGCTAATAATGGAAGATAAAAGGTAAGGCTATTTGGGTAAGCGAGCTAAATAAAATGATGGCCTCAATCATATAAATGCATGAATACACAAAATAATGGACATAAAGAATCAAACAAATCAAAGATTACAATCATAAAAAGAGAATAATGCACACAAGAAGGAAAATAAGTGGTTATAAGATGTAACCACACCATTAGGCTCAAATCTCACTTGCTTGTGGTCTTAGCTCAAAACATGATCCACAATATATGTATAATTCAAGCAAGTTCTATGAAAAGTTTTCACTCAAATCAATTGGTGCCCTATATATAGAATTCTTGAAAAACCTCATTATTTTGACTAAACTTATTATGTATATATATGCAAAATTAAGAAAATGCAATAAAAAATCCTAAAAACCTAAAATGAAATGCAAAAGTGTTGAGATTAGAAATTTGTCACCCAAAATCGCCGACTGGTCGGACGACCTCCCCACACTTGAAGATTGCACCATCCTCGGTGCATTCAAAGATGAGCTAGGGGGTACGAACCGGTTGCTGTGTGTTCTTTCTTCCGCTTTCATTTTTGCTTGTGGTGCATTAATCATGAAAAATAAAAATATAACACCATAAGATGAGAAAATACAAAAGCAAGGAAGCATACATTGTTGGGAATGAGGTACAAATCACTAGAATTGAGTGAGTGAATTAGTGTGACAATAATGACAAATGAGTGTGTGAATTCTAAATTAGGCGCCTTTTAGAACACACACTAGCATAAAAAGCGATGTCACAAAAGAAGCATGCACTTCACTTATCCTAGTGTGCTTGAGATGCTCTAAGTAAACTTGTAAGGTAAAACAAGCATTAAAGAAGCATGAAGGCATTCAAGCTATAAGCATATAGATGCATATGATCGTGAAATACAATGCATTAAGGTAAATGCACACCATCCAATGTCAAGAGATTGCCTAATCAAAGAATAAGGTTCAAATCATATGGTGGCCAAATCATGCAATGCAAGAAGAGTTACAAGCTCAAGGGCAATTCTCATCACTTGGTATTCTTAAAAGGTAAGCATGAAAAACTTAAAACTAGGTAGTAAAATATAACCTCAACAATAAGTAGCAATATATGGTAAACAAGAATAACAATCCAACACTTACAATGAAAAAGAGAAAATGAAATGAAAACTAACTAAAACTAACTAATCAACTAACTAACTAACTAATTAGTTAACTAAAATAAATGGTCATCAATGGTGTTTGGGAGTGTTGGATGAGGGGTAGAAGAAGGGAAGAAGAAAGGGGAAAGAAAGAAATGGAAAGAGGAAAAGAAAAGAGATGTGTTGAAGGAAGGGCATCCGCGCCTACGCACGCATGGCGCGCGCACGTGGAAGGTGGTGCAATGGACGCGACGCGTACGCGTACATGGTGCATCCGCGTCGATGGCTTATTTCAAGAGTGGCGCATACGCGTCATGTGCGCGTACGCACGAGTTGTTTTGTGCCAAAGGCACAATGCGCGCGCAACGTTCGCATAACTCTCGGGTTTTTGGCTTGGGGGTGGAATTTCTCAATCCACGCGTACGCGTACATGGCGCGTCCGTGTGGGTAGGCGAAAATGCTTGATGCACGCATACGCGCACAGTGCGCATACGCGTGGATGGTGCTCTATTTTTTTTTTTTTTTCAAAATTTTTTTTTCTAATTTTTTTTTGCACCAATCCAAGCATTCTAACCTCAAAACAACTACCAAAAAACCATAAAACCTTATTTAACATACTAAGTACCAATTATACTCAACAAATCAACCAAAAACATAAATTTAAACTAATTACCAATATGTAAAAAAAGAGAAAATGAAAAGAGGTTTACCATGGTGGGGTGTCTCCCACCTAACACTTTTGTTTATTGTCCTTAAGTTGGACTTATGGAGAGCTCCATCAAGGTGGCTTGTGCTTGAAATCATCCTTGAACAACCACCAATGCTTGCATTTCCAATAAGCTCCATTCTTCAAGTTCAATTTTCCCAAGCTTTGATGGAGTTCTTCATAGATTATGGGCTCCCAAAATTGATCCTCATGTATTTCCGGATCCCATATCTTGTTGCCACACCCATCTTTGAGTTGATTATCATTATTCCATTTGGGTGGCATGAGCTTAGAATTCTCAATAAAGTGACCAAACATTCTCCTAGACCGAAACAATCTAGCTCTACACCAAACTTTGCAATTAAGCTTTGAACATGCAACTATAATGGGCCTAGAATAATGTTTCCAACCACTAGCCATCTCCCTTTTACTCTTAAAGCCACAAATATGTCTAAGTTGACCATCCGTCTCAAGCAAACCATATTAAAGGGGAATAATAAAGCTTAAGTATAAGGAATTTACCCACTTGAATGAAAGAATGCATGGTGGTGGCTTGGGGAGAGGTATCTCCAATGTGCTTGTAAGCTCTACTCCCTTGTGTTCTTCCTTGATCACTTCCACCTCTTCACAAACGTCTTCACTTTCAATCCTTTGTTCATCAATTTTCTCTAACTCTTCTCCATCACTCAGATCATAAATGGGAGGTTGAGAGAAATCTACCTCCACATTGCTTTCCATCTTAATGGGAGAAGGAGGTTCTTCAAATTCAAAGGATTCACCACCAAGAAGATTGGATGCATGATCTTCATCACCAAGGGAACTCAATTCTTGCTTCATTCCTTCCAAGTCTTCATATGGAATATGCCTTGGAGGTTGTGCACATTCTTCCTCAACATCAAATTCAATCTTCTTGGAGAGGTTCTCTTTAACTCTAGGTTCCCAAGGAGGTTTCGCATCTCCTAAGTCTTCAACCACTTCTTCCTTTTCTTCAATGATCATAGGCTCCTCCAATTGTTCTAACACAAAGTGGCATCCCTCATCACCCATCGGAGTTTCCAATATCTCCTTCATGCTATGCTTTTCAACTAATTCTCCACATGTGACCATGGGAGTGCTTTGAGTGCTCAAGCATTAGGAGGCTAAAATGCTTACTACCTTGGTCAAGGTAGCCACAAATTATAGTGTCTCCTTTTGTATTTCTCCTTGCCCTTGAAGTATAAGGCTAAGGATTTCATCCATTGGGATTTGGAGTGGATAAGAGGGTTCATTATCTTGGAGAAAGGGTTCATAATAGGGAGATGGTTCTTCTTGGTAAGGATATGGTGGTGTATATTGAGGTGGTTCTTGGGAGTATTGATATTGGAATGGTGGTTCCATGTATAGCTCATATGGTTCAAAAGGTGGTTGGTAGGATGGATATGGGTTAGGGTCATATGGATGTGTTTGGTGAAAGGAGGCTTGTGAGTGTGGTTGAGGTTTATGTTGAGGATATGATTCATAGGCATATGGTGGTGGTTCTTGAAAGTTACAAGGAGATTCACCATAGCCGTTGGATTGATATGCATCATAGAATGGCTCTTCTTCATAGTGCATTGGTGGAGGTTGTTGCCAAGAGGATTGATCATATGCATATGGCTCCTCCCACCTTTGATTGTTCCATCCTTGATGCATTTCTTCATTGTAGCTCTCATTTCCTACAACATAGTTGTAATCACACTCATAGCCAAAGTGAGAATTCATAGTGAAAAGAGAAAATAAAATTCAAAAGCTAATAGAAAAATAATGAAACAAAATCCTAAACTAGCAAAAACTAACAAGAAATCCAAAAACCAAGCTATTCACAATATTCACATATATACAATAACCAATAATACAACACCATTGCAATCCCCGGCAACGACGCCATTTTGATGATTAGACTTTTGACGGTTTAGAAATTCTCAAATAAAGTCTCGTTGTAAGGTATAGTTTCTAAACCAATCAATAATCCTTTCATACAAAAGATTGTTTGTCACAAGTATAAACCCCTAAATTTATAAACCGAAGTATTGAACCTCGGGTCGTTCTCCCTAGGAATTACAATGAAGTGTCTTGTTATTGGTTATGAAGTATTTTGGGGTTTTTGGATAAGAAACATGAAAAGTAAATGGAAATGAAATTCAAATAACAAAAAGGCCTTGGCAAGATTTGGTGGTCAAGGATCTCTATCCTAATCACTAACCACAACATGAGAATTGGCAAGGACCAACCCCACTAAGTTAACCCCTAACTAATAAAGGAAGGTCAAGTGAGCTATGTCAATCCAAGACCATAAGTCCTAGTTCTCCACCAAATCAATTAGTGAGATCTAGCGTTAATGGCTCCCAATCGTTAATCACTTGGACATTAGTAACTCAAGAGTTCCTAAGTTACCTTCCCAAGCCAAGAGCACAAAATTCTACTCTAAAATCCAACCAAGCATTTTATCAAACACTTGAAAGGCATAAAAGGAAAGCATAGTAAAGAGTGCAAGGAAAGTAAATCTACACTACTCAATTGCAAGAAATTAAACAACAACAAATCAAATGAACAATAAAGGAACATGAAAACATAAATTGCATTAAAATGAAAATGGAAGAACAAAGATGCATCAACATAAAAGTAAAGAATTACACGAAATAAATCCTAAACTAGAGAGAGGAAAGGTAGAAGAAGAAGAATTGATAAAGGAAAAGTAAATCAAAGCATGAATTAAACATAGATCTAACTTACTCCTAATTCTAGAGAGAAGAGAGAGCTTCTCTCTCTAGAAACTAACTAAAAGCATGTGAAAACTAAAGTAAAACTAAACTAATAACTAGATGTCTCATCCCTCTTTAATCCTTGGGTCAAATAGCATTAGAAATGAGTTGGATTGGGCCCAAAATGCCTTAGAATTCGCTGGCCACTAATTTGCTTTTAATAAATCACGTGCAAATCGGTGCGTGCGCGCCCCTCTAAACGTGATGCAACTATGGCACATCTTATATCATTTTGAAACCCTGGATGTTAGCTTTCCAACGTAACTGGAACCGCATCATTTGGTTGAGTGATTTTTGATTTGCAGAATGTAAATTGCATGGAAAGTAAAGGGAATGGGAAATTCGCATGAAATTAAAGATAACCGAAATTTAAAGTGCTAAATCTTAAAGAACAAGAAATTAAATGGCAGAAACTTAGAACACAAGAAATGTAAATTGCAGAATCTTAAAGTGCAAGAAATGTAAATGGCTTGAATTGTAAAGGGAATTGGGAATTGGATTTGCAGAATTTAAACAAGGAAAAGTAAATTGCAACAAACAGAGAAGTAAAGGGTGACTTGAATCGAACCGGATCTTAAAACAGAAATGTGAATGAGATTGAAAAACATTCAACAGAGGATGTAAAATTGGAATTCAGATCTCAGGACTCATGAGACTAGATAACCAAGTCTAGATCTCAATGCCTTCCTAGATCCAACAAGAGTAATTGCAAAGGAAATGTAAATTGCAGAGAAAGTAGATGAGAGCGCAAGTAACAGAAACTGAAATTCAATTAAGCAGAGAATTAAACAAGATCCCAAGGTGAGATTGAAACAGAAGTTCTTCAATTCTCCACCCAAGATCCGAAGCAAGAAAATTAAAGAGTGCTAGGCAAGAACAAGGAAGAAGAGAGATCAATTCTCCTCCCCAATTCTCTTGAATTAAAATAACAATGCTAGAATGTAAAATGAGCTCTCTGCTGCAAGTATTGAAAAATTCTAAAAAGGAAGCTCCCTGAAAAACTTAAATCCTATGCTATTTATACACTTTCTTCAAATGGTCCTCAAGCCTTCAATTGGGCCTTTGCTCTTGATGGAATTGGGTTGATAGAGGCCTTGGTTGATTGCTCTTGGAGTTTGGAGAAGAACCGAATTGAACCGGGTTTGGAATCATGAAAGCTTGAGTAAAAGTTTGAGTAAAAGTTTGAGGCAAACTTTTACTCCAACTTTTCACATCAGCCACCCTCTTTTGCTAATATCAACGCTGGGGCAAAAGTTTGGGGTCAAACTTTTGCTCCAACGTTGGCCTCCCCTTGCACACTCATGGCGCCAACATTAGCCAAAAAGTTAGAGGCTAACGTTGGCACAAACGTTTGCTCTCCAGGGTGTTGATTTGTGATGCCAAAAGTTTGCCAAAAAGTTTGAGGCTAACTTTTGCTCCAGCTTTTTGCCCAAAAGTTTGCACAAAAGTTTGAGGCAAACTTTTGCTCCAGCTTTTTGCCCAAAAGTTTGCACAAAAGTTTGAGGCAAACTTTTGGTCCAGCTTTTTGCTCCCTGGTTCATTTTCACTTATTCCAAAAGTTTGATAAAAAGTTTGAGGCAAACTTTTGCTCAAACCTTTTGTCCTCTCTTCCTCCTAACCATTCCTTCTTGCTTCAACCTTTCTCCAAGCTTTCTTCACCTATCATTAATCAACCAAACACATCAAAGCTATGCTCAAAATTATGAGATATTCATTCTTTCATAATATGTGACAATTATAGCATAAAACCTCATGAAATTGCATGAATTTATACATGGTTGATTAAATCAAAGGAAGCATGAAAATCTACTCAATTGGCTTGCTTATGGCTCAAGAAAGTGCATAATTCAATTGAAAACAAAAGAAAAAGGCTAGTGAAACTAGGCTAAGATGACTTATCATCACAACACCAAATTTAAAGCTTGCTTGTCCTCAAGCAAGAAATGATTTATGCTCAATGGTTCTTTTATTTAAGATGGATTGAAGAACAACTTGTCAGGTCCTGTGAGTGAAGTGATCAAGTAACAGTGGGGTAAATTCTAAATCATATGCTCATGTAAGGGCTTCAGTGCTTACTAGTCCTCACATATTGGGAGTCTTAGGTCTTAGGATTTTCATCCAAATGGTATCATGGAGATCTCTTTATATGTAGTCACCTTGAAGCAGCTTATAGTTTCTTTGCTTTGGCCTTGACTCTAAGTGTCATGTCTCAAAGCGGCTCTTTAGATAAGCTTTCAATCAATACTCCTAAACCAGTTGGTTTTAAGGTATTAGGTGTTGAAGCACCCCTAAGGATTTACTTGCTCAAGCCTCTTTCTTTGACACAACTCAACCACAAGCATTTTACTAGGCTAACAACTCTTTGAGTCATTGTTTCTTCTTTCTTTTCTGCCTAGTAATTGATGCTCAGAGCCTTGGGCCATGTTCTTTTTGTCTTTGTATTTTCTTTTCTTTCTTTTGTTTTGTTTGCTGCTTCTTGGATCAATAGATTTTTGAGAATCTCCACAATACTTCTTTGAACTTCATGTCCTGCCTATGAGCTCCCATGCAAGTTTTCACAAGCATGCAACCTCAATACATATTCATACAACTAGAACCACCACTTCTCCTAATCTTTTGCTTGCCTCAAAATTGTTTAATTCCTCAATCCTTCTTTTCAAAGAACTTTCATGTGATGCAATTTTTTTTTGAACATTGAGTGCAAACAAGTTTTGGAGAGTATGATGTTGTAAATGATCAAGCATCTTGCTTATTGAATTTCAGAAAAGAAACCATGCTAAACAGACAGATAATCAGGGAAACTAAACCACTCTCAATCATAGCAGTGTTTGATGTAAGATAATCACTTAACAATACAACCTTTTGGAGTTCGCTTGCTTTACTTCTCATCATCATTAGTGCTGGCCTTCCCGTTCATCTTTCATCTCTTTGGTTGATGATGCTTAATCTTCCCAAAAGTTTGTATGGTACTCTGCAGTGATATTGAAAGTTGCTTGTTCCCCAAGCACTTGAAAGAAGAAATGGTTAGCTTGCATGATTCATTTGTGGGCTTTTGAACTTACTTTGGTGTGGGAACACCAAACTTAGTACCTTGCCAATGGTTCTCATGCATCGAATCAACCATGTGTGAAACTCTTTTTCTTTTTTTTTTTTCAAAAGCAATAAAACTGAAAACTAGGAAACAGCAGAATAGTTAACTAGTTCATCCAACATGCTTGAAGCCAGCATTATGCAGAAAGTGAGAATGTGTTTTATGATGGGATTTTGGTGGAACACCAAACTTAGAATCCTTCATTCTCCCTAAGATTATTTTGGTGTGCAACACCAAACTTAGCTTCTTGCAATATAGATAAAACTAATTAGCCTTTTTATTAAAATAGATATGAAAAGATGGTTACTTCCGGTTGGGTTGCCTCCCAACAAGCGCTCTTTTATTGTCACTAGCTTGACATCTTGCTCTTTGATTATGGAGGCTGGAAATCATAATGCCTCAGTTTTTCTCCTCTTGCTGTAGGATTCCTTTCCTCCATGACCTGCACAATCACAAACGATCCAAATAAAAATTGGATATTCTCATGCCAGAATGTAGTCAGAGGATTAGTTGACACAATGTGTCAAACAGTTAATAGGCTTGGAGAGAAAATCAGAAGAAAATTGCTTTTGTTGTACAGAACAACAAGAAACAGACACAGAACCAGAAAAGCAATGTACTCTACTGAGAGAGCAAAGTTAGTGTTAGTTTAGGCAAAAATTCAAACAGTTAGTGGGTTAGTCAAAATTAGAGAAAAATAAAGAAAAAGTGCTTGATCTAGATCACCACCTCACTTAATCATTATCAATCTAATCAATCCCCGGCAACGGCTCCAAAAACTTGATGAGTATTTTTGTGGAAAAACGAATTTCTCCAAAACACCCAAAACAAACCGGCAAGTGCACCGGGTCGCATCAAGTAATAATAACTCACGGGAGTGAGGTCGATCCCACAGGGATTGAAGGATTGAGCAATTTTAGCTTAGTGGTTAATTTAGTCAAGCGAATCAAGATTTGGTTGAGAGATTTGTGATTTGCAGATTTTAAATTGCAGAGAAAGTAAAGGGAGTGGGTGAATTACATGAAAGTAAAGAGAACTGAAATTTAAAGTGCTGAATCTTAAAGAACAAGAAATTAAATGGCAGAAACTTAGAATGCAAGAAATGTAAATTACAGAATCTTAAATTGCAAGAAATGTAAATGGCTTGAATTGTAAAGGGAATTGGGAATTGGATTTGCAGAATTTAAACAAGGAAAAGTAAATTGCAACGAACAGAGAAGTAGAAGATAACTTGGATTGAATCGGATCTAAAAATAGAAATGTAAATGAGATTGAAAAGTATTAAACAGAGGATGTAAAATTGGAATTCAGATCTCAGGGCCCAAGAGACTAGATAACCAAGTCTAGATCTCAATGCCTTCCTAGATCCAACAAGAACAATAGCAAAGGAAATGTAAATTGCAAAGAAAATAGATGAAGAAGCAATTAACCGAAACTGAAATTCAATTAAGCAGAGAATTAAACAAGATCCCAAGGTGAGATTGAAACAGATTTCCTCCAATTCTCCAACCCAAGATCCAAGACAATTGTAATTGAAATTGAAAGCAAGAAAACTAAGAGGAAGGGAATTCAATTCTCCTTCCCCAAGACTTAGAAATTAAAATTCACTCCACACCAAAAGCTCTCCGAAAAACTCTCTATGAAAACTAAAAGGGAAAAGCTCTCTGAAAAACTTAAATCCTATGCTATTTATACACTTTCTTCAAATGGTCTTCAAGCCTTCAATTGGGCCTTTGCTCTTGATGGAATTGGGTTGATAGAGGCCTTGGTTGATTGCTCTTGGAGTTTGGAGAAGAACCGAATTGAACCGGGTTTGGAATCATGAAAGCTTGAGTAAAAGTTTGAGTAAAAGTTTGCACAAAAGTTTGAGGCAAACTTTTGGTCCAGCTTTTTGCACAAAAGTTTGCACAAATGTTTGAGGCAAACTTTTGGTCCAGCTTTTTGCTCCTTGGTTCATTTTCACTTATTCCAAAAGTTTGAGCTAAAGTTTGAGGCAAACTTTTGCTCAAACTTTTTGTCCTCTCTTCCTCCTAGCCATTCCTCCTTGCTTCAACCTTTCTCTAAGCTTTCTTCACCTATCATTAATCAACCAAACACATCAAAGCTATGCTTAAAACCAAGAGATATTCATTCTTTTATAATATGTGACAATTATAGCATAAAACCTCATGAAATTGCATTAATTCATACATGGTTGATTAAATCAAAGGAAGTATGAAAATCTACCCAATTGGCTTGCTTATGGCTCAAGAAAGTGAAACTAGGCTAAGATAACTTGTCATCACAGGGCTAACATGGTTACAATCGACCATGATGTACATAGGAGGACTAATGGAGTAAGAGACCGTATTCATGCATAGTCCCTAGTAACGTCGGGTTACGGGTAGTCAACTGACGCATGAGCTCATGGCTTGCATAGGGCAAGACATGCATCATGCCTATGTGTTGCATCTCTTTGTGACTTGTGCTTGTATGTGTATTTATATCTGTTGTCATTTACCTTCTCTATTGTATAAATATTAGATAGAACATATGTTGGGGTAAATTGGGAGCTTAGTAACAAACTCCCTAGTGCTAAATACCCAAATCCCCGACCTTCCGTTCACACACTGCTGCGAACCTTAGGTTCTTATCCCTCTTTTTTCCCCTGTTCTACATATGGGCTCAGGAGTGTTATTCTTTGAGTACCCTCTACTAGGCCGCTATGAGGATCTCACATGGGGCAGGACTTTCAGGTTGCATGAGCTACGTACACATATGTACTTTCTTCTGGAGCAACCTTTCAATCATCCTCTACTGAGTCCTGAGTTCGATCCTGATTCTCCTTATGATTTTCTACTATTGGACCCTGGTGACACCTACTATCCTTTCCTGCCATAACCTCAATAACATATGGACCCTATGCCAAAGCCAATGATACCAGAGGAGCCCCCTACCTTCTTCCCACTCGAGTACCCACACTGGTTTTACACTGTGCTAGAGCCACTGATTCTAGAAGAGCCCGTACCCAACTACCATCCTTTCGATTTGATGGTGGAGCAGTTTGGTGTCATAGGCAAGTTCTTCTCTATAATCGTGTTTAATGACTTCCTATCGACTGCATCCAAGGAGGATCCACCTAAAGAACCCGAGGGTGGCGAGGATCGTATGATTATCAACCTAGTCTCTAGTTTGTTACATGAGGATGAGGGGCGTGATTGAAAGTTGGAGTATCAGCTCAACGACATTGTATGATAGGCTCGTATGTAGATAGCAGTAGTAATTTGTCTAGTGTCTAGTTGTCACCCTCATTGTGAACAATCTTTAGGAGGGGTAGGATTTTGCTTCGTAGGCAGGCTCTAAACTAGGGGCTCGTCCGTAGGCTGGTGCCTGCGTGTCAATCATGTATATATCTAGCTACTATGTATGGATACTATGTATATAAGTGGGGACGAATGTACAAACTGACTTTATGTATGAAACTATGCCATAGTGGCTATATGTGCGCAGTATATGTTACTGCTAAATTCTAATATTATTCTGAATGATTGTATGATTCTCCTCTACTTATATTTTTGTTATGACACATATAAACCAACTAACTCGAGATCACAAATAGTGCTACAAGCTCATAATTATTATATAATATAAGGTCTAGAGCTACCTAGGTTTAATTTAATAGTAACACCTGATGATTGGTGTAGTCATGATGTGCCAAAAGTCAAATCGTTACACTGCATTGTGCAATCCATTGCAACGTGATAGACATAGAAAAATGACCTTGCCAATGTCCTTGATGCACCATAGGTCCCTATAATGATATACTCACATTCTTATTATTTATCAGGTACGAACATTTAATATATTTGTGATGATTTAGTTTGATATATGTATTACGAGGTTGGTCAATTTGGGATAGTAGAGTAGAGACCACCATGTGGAAAGGCTTCTCTAATGGTGACATAAGTTGGACAACTTGATCACGAGAATTCGTTGATATATTTCATGTTTTTTTTTGTTTTGATATAGAGTTGTTTTGATATATTTTTCATACAAAATTTGCATTTTAGAAAGGATGTATTGATAGTGGTTAACCCTCCTGCACGAAGCAGGAAAGCCACATTACACTCCTCAATATTATTGACTTTAGCGTAGAGTTTCATCACTTGTTGAGTTATAATTTTTCCATGAATGTTGAACATCACCTGGACATGGTCATCACTTTCAAGCTAGAAAACATGCTATTGGAATCGTTGATTATCCGAAGTTTTGAGAAACTCGTACTTGACATTGACAATCTCTTTCCAACTAAGTACTGATGTGAGATTTTTGTCGGTAAAGAATTTCTCAATGAAATCTTATTGCCAGTATAGTTCTTAACCAACAATTAATTCTCAATCAAAGTTTAATTTGTTTGTCACAAGGACAAACCCTAATAAAAATAACCGAAGTATTTAAACCTCGGGTTGTCTCTCAAGGATATCTAGGAAAGTGTTTATATTATTGGTTATCGGAAGTATATTTTGGGGTTTTGTGATAAGGGACAAGAAACATAAATAACAAGAAAGTAAAGGAACTCAAATGGTAAAAAGGTCTTGGCAAGGGTTGATGGTTAAGGATCTCTATCCTTGTCACTAACCACAACATGATAATTGTAAGGATCAATCCCATTAAGTCATCCTCTAATAAGTGAATGAAAGTTAAATGAGCTTTATCAATCCCAATCTATAAGTCCTAGCCACTCACTAATTGACTTAGTGAAAGCTAGTGTCAATGGACACCAATTATCAATCACTTGGATATTAGCAACTCAAGGTCACCCAAGTTACCATCCCAAGCCAAGAATAGAAAATCTACTCTAAAATCCAACCAAGCATTTTATCAAACACTTAGAAGGCACAAAAGGAAAGTAAGGTAAAATTGTAAGAAATGTAAGATCTACAACTACCAAAGCATGAAAACAACAACAGCAAAGCAATTAAACAATAAGAACATCAAACATAAATTGCATTAATTGAAATCAAAGTGAACAAAAGTCCATGAACAAGAGAATAACAAAATAAAGGAAATAACAAATAAAGCTAAGAGAGCAAAGATGTAGGAAAAAGAAATGGTAAAGGAAACTAAATTAAAGCAAGAATTAAAAGCTAGATCTAAGAGAAATTAACCTAAGAACCATAACCTAATTCTAGAGAGAAGAAAGAGCTTCTCTCTCTAGAATTCTAACATAAAATATGATGAAAACTCAACTATGACTACTTTTTTCATTCCCCTTCAAAAATTGCTGGTCACGTGTTGCCTTTAAGTGAGTCACGCTAATCCTGCGACGCGCACACATGGGTGACGCGTACGCGTCACCTAACTGTAAGGCAACTATGTCAAATTGCATATCATTTTGAAGCTCCAGATGTTAGCTCTCCAACGCAACTGGAACCGCCTCGTTTGAACCTCTGTTCTCAAGTTATGATTGATTTAGTACAAAGAGGTCAGGATTGACAACTTAGCAATTCCTTCATTTCTTCATGAGTTCTCCATTTTTACATGCTTTTTCTTCATTCCTTCAATCCAATCTTTGCCTTCTAAACCTGAAATCACTTAACAAATATATCAAGACATCGAATGGAATTAAAGTGAATTAAATTTATCAATTTTTGGGCCTAAAAAGCATGTTTTCACTCTTAATCACAATTAAAGGAGAATTTACAAAACCATGCTATTTTAGTGAATAAATGTGGGAAAAGTTAATAAAATTCTCTAATTTCAATACAAGATAAACCCTAAAAATGGGGTTTATCAACCTCCCCACACTTAAACAATAGCATGTTCTCATACTAAATCAAGAAGGATAAGAAATGGTATGAACATTTATTCAAGGTGTGAAAACATAGCATGTTCTCATACACTTAAACCTATATGCAATCTATCTACATGCAATCTATCTAAGTGCATACAACTACTTGGTCAAAACAAATCAATTCCTAAGAATACATATACAAATACGAGGGCTAAGGCAATCATGATCAAATCAACTCCACAATTGAATTGAGTTATTAAAAGGAATTTACAAACTTGCAAGAAAAGAAATAATAATAGGTGAAAACATAGAATTGAGCAATCGAACCCTCACCGGATGTGTATCCGCTCTAGTCACTCAAGTGTTTAGAGTTGATTCACTCAATTCTCCTCTAATCATGCTTTCTAAGATTTATTTTTCATCTAACAATCAAAAATTATTCAATGTATGCATACATATATCATGAGGTCTTTTCATAGGTTGTAATGGGGCTAGGTCAAGGTAAGGTTATATATGGCTAAGTGAGCTTGAAATTTGAATATTTGATTAACTTAAGCTCTCACCTGACCTACAACCTATACAATTCAAATACAAACCTAATTACCCATTCTTCACTTTTTCACACACTCATGCATTCTCTTTTTTATCACAACACATATGCATTGTTATTATTACTTTACTTTGGGGCATTTTTGTCCCTTTTTTATTGCTTTCTTTTTCTTTTCCTTTCTTTTTCATTCATTTTTTTATATATGTATATTTTTTTCTTTTATTTTTTTCTTTTCAAACTAAAAATATATACAAGAGCATCAATGCATATAGTTTAACATTTAATGCATGAGTATGTACCCAATTTCCAAGATCTTCAATGAAAATACAAAACATACTTTTACCTCAACCAATGTCCCAAGTTTCTACACACTTGAATGATACACACACTCATTAGCCTAAGCTAATCAAAGATCCAAATTAAGAAGATTTATTGTTTTTCGCTTTGAGACTGTAATATGCTAAAATTAAGAACAAGAGGGGATTAAAATAAGCTCAAAATTGGCTAACAATGGTTGATGAAAGGTAGGCTATTTGGATAGGTAAGCTAAATGAAACGATGGCCTCAATCATATAAATACATGTATACATGGAATAATGGACATAAAGAATCCAACAAATCAAAGACTACAATCATAGAAAGAGAATAATCACACACAAGAATGAAAATAAGTGGTTATATGATGTAACCACACAATTAGGCTCAAAACTCACAAGGTTGTGTGTTCTTAGCTCAAAAACATGTTTCACAATGCATAATTCAAGCAAGTTCAAGGAAAAATTTTTACTCAGATCAATTGGGATGTCAATGCCCTATTAAGAATGTTTTTCTTAGATAATTTCATTATTTTAACTAAGCTTATTATACATATATGCAAACCTAGAAAATGCATCTAAAAATTCTAAAAGACCTAATAATAAAAGAAAAATAAAATATGGAAGTGTTAGGATTAAAAATTTGTCACCCAAAAACGACCATTTCGGTCGGACGACCTCCCTACACTTAAAAGGTTGCACTGTCCTCGGTGCATTCAAAGATAAGCAAGGGGGATATGGTGACTTTCCAGATTGCCACCTTCAGCTATCAACCGGTTGTTGCATGTTCTTTCATCTGCTTCCCTTGTTGCTTATGGTGCATCCTCCATGAAAAATAGAAAACCAGATAAGAAAACAAGTAAATGCAAAAGCAAGGAAGCATATATTGTTGGAACGAGGTAATAATCACTAGAATGAAGTGAGTGACCCAATGTGTGACATGGACAAAACTAAGTGTGCATTTTAAATTGTGCGCGGTTTAGAACACACACTAACTGTTTATACCCTGGGTCGAGCTATGCGATCCGGGTTGGACGAAGATCAGAACGACCAACCTCTTGAAAGGTTGGTCCATTACCGACCTCTTGAAAGGTTGGCCCATTACCGACCTCTTGAAACGTTGGTCTATTACCGACCTCTTGAAAGGTTGGTCCATTACCAACCTCTTCACAAAGAGCTCCGCCAAATCGCTATAAGGGCCTAAGCAGACCCAAAGCAGAAAATTACAGCCCACCTAAAGTCGGCTGGCCAAAGATAAAGGGACTCACCCACAAAAGATAAGATAAGATAACTTATCTTATCGCAAAGGAAGTCACTCCATACTACTGTAAATACACTGGAGCACCCAGGTATAACTCATACTCTGATTCTACACAAAATACCTGCTCAAAGCCCATGCTAACTTAAGCATCGGAGTCTCTTCCAAGTACCACCACCCTCCGGTGATCAAGGATCAGCAGCACCACCAAAGTCAAACAAGTCGGACACGACAACTCCGGCCACCACAGCAGATCTCATCCGAGATCGACCTTCAGTTTCAGGTAACCCTCGGAATATTGGCACCATTGCCAGGGAACTGGAAGTCATCCCATCATCATGGCAGACAACTGATGAGCGGATAAGTTATACGCTTTTTGACATTGTTTTTAGGTAGTTTTCAGTATGTTTTAGTTACTTTTTATTATATTTTTATTACTTTTTAAATAAAAATCACATTTCTGGATTTTACTATGAGTTTGTGTGTTTTTCTGTGATTTCAGGTATTTTCTGACTGAAATTGAGGGACCTGAAAAAAATATGATTCAGAGGCTGAAAAAGGACTGCAGATGCTGTTGGATTCTGACCTCCCTGCACTCGAAATGGATTTTCTGGAGCTACTGAAGCCCAATTGGCACGCTCTCAATTGCGTTGTAAATTAGACATCCTAGGATTTTCAGCAATATATAATAGTTCATACTTTGACCGAGTTTTGATAACGCAAACTGGTGTTTAAACGCCAACTTTCTACCCTATTCTGGCGTTAAATGCCAGAACTGGCATAAAAGCTGGAGTTAAACGCCCAAACTGGCACCAGAGCTGGCGTTTAACTCCAAGAAAAGTCTCTATATGTGAAGGCTTCAATGCTCAGCACAAGCACACACCAAGTGGGCCCGGAAGTGTATTTCTACATTAATTACTTATTTTTGTAAACTCTAGGCTACTAGTTCATTATAAATAGGAGCTTTTACTATTGTATTTTCATCTCTGAAACACATTATGTAACTTTTACATTCTGAGACCTCTATAGGAGGCTAGCCACTCGGCCATGTCTACCCTATTTTCACTTATGTATTTTCAACGGTGGAGTTTCTACACCCCATAGATTAAGGTGTGGAGCTCTGCTGTTCCTCATGAATTAATGCAAAGTACTATTATTTTCTATTCAATTCAAGCTTATTCTTATTCCAAGATATTCACTCGCACTTCAACATGATGAATGTGATGATCCGTGACACTCATCGTCATTCTCACCTATGAACACGTGCCTGACAACCACCTCCGTTCTATCTGCAATAGCTTGAGTGCATATCTCTTGGGTTTCTAATCTAAGATTAGAACCTTCGTGGTATAGGCTAGAATTATTAGCGGCCATTCTTGAGATCCGGAAAGTCTAAACCTTGTCTATGGTATTCTGAGTAGGATTTGGGATGGGATGACTGTGTCGAGCTTCAAACCCGCGAGTGTTGGGCGTAGTGACAGACACAAAAGGATCAATAGATCCTATTCCAACATGAGTGAGAACCGACAGATGATTAGCCATGCGGTGACAACGCATTTGGACCATTTTCACTGAGAGGATGGACGGTAGCCATTGACAACGGTGATCTCCCAACATACAGCTCACCATCGAAGGGTGTATGAATGATTTGATGAAGGCAATAGGAAAGCAGAGGTTCAGAAGCAACAAAGCATCTTCATACGCTTATCTGAAATCCCACCAATGAATTACATAAGTACTTCTATCTTATTTTCTGTTTTAATTATATTTCAATTATCAAAATCCCATAACCATTTGAATCCACCTGACTGAGATTTACAAGGATGACCATAGCTTGCTTCAAGCCGAAAATCTCCGTGGGATCGACCCTTACTCATGTAAGGTATTACTCGGACGACCCAGTGCACTTGCTAGTCAGCTGCATGGAGCTGTGTGAAAAGTGTGCGATCACGATTCCATATACCAAGTTTTTGGCGCCGTTGCCGGGGATTGTTTGAGTTTGGACAACTGACGGTTCATCTTGTTGCTCAGATTAGGTAATTTTATTTTTAAGGTTTTTATTTTTAAAAAAATTCTCAAAAAAAAATTATTCTATGACTTCAGAATTTTTAAGAATGAATTCTAGAGTTTCATGATGATCTGTTGAAGTCTGGCTGGCTGTGAAGCCATGTCTAATCTTTTGGACCGAGGTTTTAACTTATCATCATAAGAGCTTGTTGATTTCTATCAATCTTGTTGTTGAATGTAATGATCTGCTAAAGCTTGGCTGGCTATTGGCCATGTCTAGTATTTTGGACCGAAGCTTTCACTGAAAGCTTGGCTGGCTAGTAAGCCATGTCTAATTCCTGGAGTGGAGCTTTAGACTAACATTGCATGATTCTTGGAATTCGTATTAAAAATTTTGAAATCCTTATCTTTCTTTTTCCAAATATTTCTCGTAAAATACAAAAAAATATTTTTAATAAAATCACAAAAAAAAATTTTAATTTATGTTTCTTTTTGGAGTCTAGTGTCACATTCTAAGTTTGGTGTCTTGCATGTTTTTAATTTTTTAATGTTCCTGTATTTTTTGAATATATGCATTAGGTTCTTCAATGATCTTCAAGTCGTTCTTGGTGATTTTATTGGGTCTGATCTTTAAATTCTCGTGTTTTGTGTCTTTTGTTATTTTTCATATGCATTTTCAAATTATTATTGTCCCTAGTATACAAACTTCTAAGTTTGGTGTCTTGCATGTCTTTGTTTTCCTGATAAATTTTCAAAAACGTGTTCTTGCATGCATTGTTTATTTAACCTTAGTTTTTCATGTTTAATTTCATTCTATTGTTTTTCTCTCTTATCATTAAAAATTCAAAAATATATCTTTCCAAGTCAATAGCACAGAGAATCGAAGATTCAGAACATGCAGCAGAGGAATTACATAGAAAAAGCTGGGCGTTCAAAATGCCCATTGAAGAAGGAAAACTGGCGTTTAAACGCTAGCCAGGGTACCTGGCTGGGCGTTTAATGCCAGGATAGCAGCAAGGAGGTAATTTTGTTTTCAATTCAAATCTCTTTCAATTTTGAAAGTTTTAAAACTAAATTTTCAAAATCTTATCTTTTTCACATCCTCTCTTATCAATCATATCTTTTTCAAAATCAAATCTTTTAAATTATTTTTCAATATTTTCGAAAATCCTTGCTACAATTAATGATTTGATTAAAAAATTTCAAGTTGTTACTTGCTTATTAAGAAAGATTTAATATTTGAATTTTAGAATCATATCTTTTAAATTTCTTGTTAGCCAAGTAATTAATTTCCAATCATATCATTAATTTAAAATCTTTTCAAATTGTTTTTCAATCATACCTTCTCAGTCACATCTTTTTCAAAATAATTTTCAATCATATCTCTTTGATTGCTAATTTCAAAATCACTTGACCACTTTCTCACTATTAATTTTTGAAAACCATCAACCACTTTTTCAAAATTCCTTTTAATTAATTTAAATTTTTAATTTTGTTTTCGAAAATTCTTCTTCCTTCTCACCTTTTTCTGTTTAAGGACTACACTCCTCCTCAATTAGCAATTCGGACTATCTCTTCTTCTTCATATGTTCGAATTCTTACCTACCTACCTCATCCCTCTGTTCCTATTTTCTCTGACACCTCAAGGAATCTCTATACTGTGACATAGAGGATTCCATAATTTCTTGTTCTCTTCTCTTTCATATGAGCAGAAACAAAGACAAAGGTATTCTTGTTGAAGCTGATCCTGAACCTGAAAGGACCTTGAAGAGGAAGCTAAGAGAAGCTAAAGCACAACTCTCTGGAGAGGATCTGACAGAAATTTTCGAAAAGGAAGAAGACATGGCAGCCGAAAATAACAACATTGCCAATAATACAAGGAAGATGCTTGGTGACTTCACTGCACCCTCTTCTGACTTCTGTGGAAGGAGCATCTCAATTCCTGCAATTGGAGCAAAAAACTTTGAGCTTAAGCCTCAATTAGTTTCTCTGATGCAGCAGAATTGCAAGTATCATGGACTTCCATTGGTAGATCCTCATCAGTTTCTAGCTGAATTCTTGCAAATCTGTGACACTGTCAAGACCAATGGGGTTGACCCTGAGGTTTACAGACTTATGCTTTTCCCCTTTGCAGTAAGAGACAGAGCTAGGACATGGTTGGACTCACAACCTAAAGAAAGCCTAAACTCTTGGGAAAAGCTAGTCAATGCCTTCTTGGCAAAGTTCTTTCTACCTCAAAAATTGAGTAAGCTTAGAGTGGAAGTCCAAACCTTCAGACAGAAAGAAGGCGAATCCTTCTATGAAGCTTGGGAAAGATACAAGCAATTGATCAGAAGATGTCCTCCTGGCATGCTTTCAGAATGGAGCATCATATGCATATTCTATGATGGTCTGTCTGAACTGTCTAAGATGTCATTGGACAACTTTGCTGGTGGATCTCTTCATCTGAAGAAGACGCCTGAAGAAGCCCAGGAACTCATTGAAATGGTTGCAAATAGCCAATTCATGTACACTTATGAAAGAAATCCTGTGAACAATGGGACAACTCAGAAGATAGGAGTTCTTGAGATTGATACTCTGAATGCCATATTGGCTCAGAACAAAATATTGACTCAGCAAGTCAATATGATTTCTTAGAGTCTGTCTGAAATGCAAGCTGCATCAGGCAGTACTAAGGAGGCTTCCTCTGAAGAAGAAGCTTATGATCCTGAGAATCCTGCAATAGCAGGGGTGAATTACTTGGGAGAACCCTATGGAAATACCTATAATCCTTCATGGAGAAATCATCCAAATTTCTCATGGAAGGACCAATAGAAGCCTCAACAAGGCTTCAACAACAATAATGGTAGAAGAAATAGGTTTAGCAATAGCAAGCCTTTTCCATTATCTTCTCAACAATAGACAGAGAATTCTGACCAGAGTCTCTCTAGCGTAGCAGCCATAGTCTCTGATTTATCTAAAACCATACTAAGTTTCATGACTGAAACAAAGTCCTCCATTAGAAATTTGGAGGCACAGGTGGGTCAGCTGAGTAAAAAAGTTACTGATCAACTCCCTTCTAGTGCTCTCCTAAGCAATACAGAAGAGAATACCCAGAGAGAGTGCAAGGCCATAAACACGTCCCACATGGCCGAATGCATAGAGGAGGGAAAGGCAGTGATTTCCACTGAGGAAGACCTCAATGGACGTCCCCTGGCCTCCAAGGAATTCCCTAATGAGGAACCAAAGGAATCTGATACTCATATAGAGACCATAGAGATTCTAATGAACCTACTTCTGCCATTTATGAGCTCTGATGAGTATTCTTCCTCTGAAGAGGATGAAGATATTGCTGATGAGCAAGTTGCTAAGTATCTTGAAGCAATCATAAAGCTAAATGCCAAGTTATTTGGTAATGAGACTAGGGAGAATGAACCTCCATTGCTCATCAATGAACTGAATACCTTGGTTAGGCAGAAATTACCTCAAAAGAAACCGGACCCCGGAAAGTTCCCAATACCTTGTACCATAGGCACCATGAACTTTGAGAAGGCTCTGTGTGACCTGGGGTCAAGTATAAATCTCATGCCCCTCTCTATAATGGAGAAACTAGGGATCCTTGAGATACAAGCTGCAAGAATCTCACTAGAGATGGCAGACAATTCAAGGAAACAGGCTTATGGACTTGTAGAGGATGTCTTGGTGAAGGTTGAAGGCCTTTACATCTCTGCTGATTTCATAATCCTGGAAACTGGGAAGAATATAGATGATTCCATCATCTTTGGTAGACCCTTCCTAGCCACAGTAAAAACTGAGATTGATGTTGACAAAGGAGAGTTGGTCCTTCAAGTGAATGAGGACTACCTTGTGTTTAAGGCTCAAGGATCTTCCTCTGTAACCATGGAGAGGAAGCATGAAAAGCTTCTCTTAAAGCAGAGTCAAACAGAGCCCCCACATTCAAACTCTAAGTTGTTGGGAGGCCATCATCATGCTCTGAGTATCTGTGAGGCTCCATGAGAGCCCACTGTCAAGCTATTGACATTAAAAAAGCGCTTATTGGGATGCAACCCAATTTTATTCAATTATATCTATTTATTTTCCATTGTTATTTTATATTTTCTTTAGGTTGATGATCATGTGAAGTCACAAAAACAACTGAAAAAGCAAAAAATAGAATGAAAAATAACATTAAAAATAGCACACCCTGGAGGAGGAGCTTACTGGCGTTTACACGCCAATAAGGATAACAGAATGGGCGTTAAACGCCCAGTCTGGCACCATTCTGGGCGTTTAACACCAGAAAAGGGCACTAGACTGGCGTTTAACGCCAGAAAAGGGCAACAAGCAGGAGTTTAACGCCAGAAAGGGAAGAAAAGCTGGCGTTAAACGCCAGAAATGGGCAGCAACCTGGCGTTTAACGTCAGGATTGGCACTCCAAGGGGCATTTACACGCCAACATGGTGCAGAGATGAGAAATCCTTGATACCTCAGGATCTGTGGATCCCACAGGATCCCCACCTACCTCAACTCTCTCCCTCTCCTATTCACACCTTTCCATAACACCCTTTTCCAAATACCCCTTACCAATCACCTCCATTTCTCTTCCCCATCACATCTTCACCAATCACCTCCATCCACTCTTCCCCAAAAACCCCACCAACCTCACAATTCAAATCCAAATACTTTCCCTCCCAAACCCAACCCCTAATACACGGAAACCCCCCTCTCTCTCACCCTATAAATACCCCCTTCACCACCTTTATTTTCCCACATCATACACACTTCTCTCCAACTTGGCCGAACCTACACCAACCCTCCATCTCCTCCATTTTCTTCTTCTTTTACTCACTTCTTTCTTCTTTTGCTCGAGGACGAGCAAACCTTTTAAGTTTGGTGTGGTAAAAGCGTCGCTTTTTGTTTTTCCATAACCATTTATAGCACCTAAGGCCAAAGAAACCTCTAAAAAGAGGAAAAGAAGGCAAAAGCTTCCACCTCTGAGTCATGGGAGATGGAGAGATTCATCTCAAAAGTTCATCAAGACCACTTCTATGAAGTTGTGGCAAAGAAAAAGGTGATCCCCGAGGTTCCCTTTAAGCTCAAAAAGACTGAATGTCCGGAGATCCGACATGAGATTCGAAGAAGAGGTTGGAAACTTCTCACCAACCTCATTCAACAAGTCGGGATCTTAATGGTTCAAGAGTTCTATGCTAATGCATGCATCATTAAAAACCATGATCAAAGTGTGAACTTGGACCCAAAGAATTGGCTTACAATGGTCCGGGAAAAATACTTAGATTTCAGTCTGGAAAATGTAAGATTGGCATTCAACTTGCCAATGATGCAAGGAGATGCATGGCCTTACACTAGAAGGGTCAACTTTGATCAAAGGTTGGACCAAGTCCTTATGGACATTTGTGTGGAAGGCGCTCAATGGAAGAGAGATTCAAGAGGGAAGCCGGTTCAACTAAGAAGGCTTGACCTCAAGCCAGTGGCTAGGGGATGGTTGGAGTTCATCCAACGCTCAATCATTCCCACTAGCAACTGGTCTGAAGTTACTATAGACCGGGCTATCATGATCCATAGCATCATGAATGGAAAGGAAGTAGAAATTCACGAGGTTATATCCCTAGAACTCTACAAGGTGGCGGACAAGTCCTCTACTTTGGCAAGGTTAGCCTTCCCTCATCTAATTTGTCACCTCTGCAATTCAACTGGAATTGACATAGACGAAGACATCCTCATTGATGAGGACAAGCCCATCACTAAGAAAAGGATGGAGCAAGCAAGAGAGCCCACTCATGGACCTTGATGATTAGACTTTTAACGGTTTAAAAATTCTCAAATGAAGTCTTGTTGTAAAGTATAGTTTCTAAACCAATCAATAATCTTTTCATACAAAAGATTGTTTGTCACAAGTACAAACTCCTAAATTTATAAACCGAAGTATTGAACCTCAGGTCGTTCTCCCTAGGAATTACAATGAAGTGTCTTGTTATTGGTTATGAAGTATTTTGGGGTTTTTGGATAAGAAACATGAAAAGTAAATGGAAATGAAATTCAAATAACAAAAAGGCCTTGGCAAGGTTTGGTGGTCAAGGATCTCTATCCTAATCACTAACGACCAACCCCACTAAGTTAACCCCTAACTAATAAAGGAAAGTCAAGTGAGCTATGTCAATCCAAGACCATAAGTCCTAGTTCTCCACCAAATCAATTAGTGAGATCTAGCGTTAATGGCTCCCAATCGTCAATCACTTGTACATTAGTAACTCAAGAGTTCCTAAGTTACGTTCCCAATCCAAGAGCACAAAATTCTACTCTAAAATCCAACCAAGCATTTTATCAAACACTTGAAAGGCATAAAAGGAAAGCATAGTAAAGAGTGCAAGGAAAGTAAATCTACACTACTCAATTGCAAGAAATTAAACAACAACAAATGAAATGAACAATAAAGGAACATGAAATCATAAATTGCATTAAAATGAAAATGGAAGAACAAAGATGCATCCACATCAAAGTAGAGAATTACATGAATTAAATGCTAAACTGGAGAGAGGAAAGGTAGAAGAAGAAGAATTGATAAAGGAAAAGTAAATCAAAGTATGAATTAAACATAGAACTAAGAATTCCTAATCTAGATCTAACCTACTCCTAATTCTAGAGAGAAGAGAGAACTTCTCTCTCTAGAAACTAACTAAAAGCATGTGAAAACTAAAATAAAACTAAACTAATGACTAGATGTCTCATCCCTCTTTAATCCTTGGGTCAAATAGCATTAGAAATGAGTTGGATTGGGCCCAAAATGCCTTAGAATTCGCTGGCCACTAATTTTCTTTTAATGAATCACGTGCAAATCGCTGCGTGCACGCCCCTCTAAACGTGATGCAACTATGGAAAATCTTATATCATTTCAAAGCCCAGATGTTAGCTTTTCAACGCAACTGGAACCGCGTCATTTGGATCTCTGTAGCTCAAGTTATGGTCGATTAAGTGCGAAGAGGTCGGCTTGACAGCTTTTGCGATTCCTTCATTTCTTCATGAGTTCTCCAATTTTACATGCTTTTCCTTCATTTCCTTGATCCAATCTTGCCTCCCAAATCTGAAATCACTTAACAAACATATCAAGGCACCTAATGGAATCAAGGTAAGTTAAATTTAGCTATTGTAAGACCTAAAAAGCACGTTTTCACTCTTAAGCACAATTAAAGGAGAAGTTATAAAACCATGCTATTTCATTGGATAAATGTGGGAAAAGATGATAAAACCCTCTAAATTCAACACAAGATAAACCCTAAATATGGGGTTTATCAACCTCCCCACACTTAAACCAAGCATGTTCTCATGCTTAAACCAAGAGAAAGCAAAGGGCATCAACATTTATTCAATGTAAAGTAACTAAATGCAATCTACCTATATCCAACTATCTATATGAATGCAATTGCTTGGCCAAAATAAATCAATGTCCAAGAAGCATATATGCACAAGGGCTAAAGGTATTGGCAACCATGCCAAACCACAATTGAATTGAGCTATTAAATATTTTTACAAACTTGCATGAAGAATGATGATCATAGGTGAAAACATGTAATTGAGCATCAAACCCTCACCAGATGTGTTTGCACTCTATTCGCTCAAGTGTTTAGGGTTGATTCACTCAATTCTCCCCTAATCATATTTTCCAAGATTTGTTTTTCTTCTAACAATCAACATTTATTTCATGTATGCATACACCTATCATGAGGTCTTTTCATTGGTTGTAATAGGGCTAGGGTCAAGGTAGGATGCATATTTGGTCAAGTGAGCTTAAAATTTGAATCTTTGATACGCTTAAACTTTCCACCTAACCTATGACATCCTATACAATTTTAAAGCTAACCTAACTACCCATTTTTCTCACTTTTTCACATACTCATGCATTTCCTTTTCATTTCACAACACTTATGCATTGACCCTTATTGAGCTTTGCTTGGGGTATTTTGTCCCCTTTTTATTTCTTTCTTTTTATTTGTTTCTTTCTTTTTCTATTTTTTTCTTTTCTTTTCCATGCTCTTCTTTTTGTTTCTTTTTTCTTTTGTTTTTCTCATCATTTTTTTCTTTCTTTCAAACTATATACAAGAACATCAATGCATAAGGTCTATACATTTTATCAATACATGAGCATGTACCCAATTCCCAAAAATTTCAATAAAAATATAAAACTACCCTTTTATTCCCCCAATGTCCCAAGGTTCCCACACTTGAATGATACACACACTCTACCCTAAGCTAATCAAAGATCCAAATAAGGACATTTATTATTTTCCGCTTTAAGGCTTGTAATGTGCTAAATTAAGAATAAGTGGATTAATCGTAGGCTCAAATTGGCTAATAATGGAAGATAAAAGGTAAGGCTATTTGGGTAAGCGAGCTAAATGAAATGATGGCCTCAATCATATAAATGCATGAATACACAAAATAATGGACATAAAGAATCAAACAAATCAAAGATTACAATCATAAAAAGAGAATAATGCACACAAGAAGGAAAATAAGTGGTTATAAGATGTAACTACACCATTAGGCTCAAATCTCACTTGCTTGTGGTCTTAGCTCAAAACATGATCCACAATATATGTATAATTCAAGCAAGTTCTATGAAAAGTTTTCACTCAAATCAATTGGTGCCCTATATATAGAATTCTTGAAAAACCTCATTATTTTGACTAAACTTATTATGTATATATATGCAAAATTAAGAAAATGCAATAAAAAATCCTAAAAACCTAAAATGAAATGCAAAAGTGTTGAGATTAGAAATTTGTCACCCAAAATCGCTGATCGGTCGGACGACCTCCCCACACTTGAAGATTGCACCATCCTTGGTGCATTCAAAGATGAGCTAGGGGGTACGAACCGGTTGCTGTGTGTTCTTTCTTCCGCTTTCATTTTTGCTTGTGGTGCATTAATCATGAAAAATAAAAATATAACACCATAAGATGAGAAAATACAAAAGCAAGGAAGCATACATTGTTGGGAATGAGGTACAAATCACTAGAATTGAGTGAGTGAATTAGTGTGACAACAATGACAAATGAGTGTGTGAATTCTAAATTAGGCGCCTTTTAGAACACACACTAGCATAAAAAGCGATGTCACAAAAGAAGCATACACTTCACTTATCCTAGTGTGCTTGAGATACTCTAAGTAAACTTGTAAGGTAAAACAAGCATTAAAGAAGCATGAAGGCATTCAAGCTATAAGCATATAGATGCATATGATCGTGAAATACAATGCATTAAGGTAAATGCACACCATCCAATGTCAAGAGATTGCCTAATCAAAGAATAAGGTTCAAATCACATGGAGGCCAAATCATGCAATGCAAGAAGAGTTACAAGCTCGAGGGCAATTCTCATCACTTGGTATTCTTAAAAGGTAAGCATGAAAAACTTAAAACTAGGTAGTAAAATATAACCTCAACAATAAGTAGCAATATATGGTAAACAAGAATAACAATCCAACACTTACAATGAAAAAGAGAAAATGAAATGAAAACTAACTAAAACTAACTAATCAACTAACTAACTAACTAATTAGTTAACTAAAATAAATGGTCATCAATGGTGTTTGGGAGTGTTGGATGAGGGGTAGAAGAAGGGAAGAAGAAAGGGGAAAGAAAGAAATGGAAAGAGGAAAAGAAAAGAGATGTGTTGAAGGAAGGGCATCCGCGCCTATGCACGCATGGCGCGCGCACGTGGATGGTGGTGCAATGGACGCGACGCGTACGCGTACATGGTGCATCCGCGTCGATGGCTTATTTCAAGAGTGGCGCGTACGCGTCATGTGCGCGTACGCACGAGTTGTTTTGTGCCAAAGGCACAATGCGCGCGCAACGTTCGCATAACTCTCGGGTTTTTGGCTTGGGGGTGGAATTTCTCAATCCACGCGTACGCGTACATGGCGCGTCCGTGTGGGTAGGTGAAAATGCTTGATGCACGCATACGCGCACAGTGCGCATACGCGTGGATGGTGCTCTATTTTTTTTTTTCAAAATTTTTTTTCTAATTTTTTTTGCACCAATCCAAGCATTCTAACCTCAAAACAGCTACCAAAAAACCATAAAACCTTATTTAACATACTAAGTACCAATTATACTTAACAAATCAACCAAAAACATAAATTTAAACTAATTACCAATATGTACAAAAAGAGAAAATGAAAAGAAGTTACAATGGTGGGGTGTTTCCCACCTAACACTTTTGTTTATTGTCCTTAAGTTGGACTTATGGAGAGCTCCATCAAGGTGGCTTGTGCTTGAAATCATCCTTGAACAACCACCAATGCTTGCATTTCCAATAAGCTCCATTCTTCAAGTTCAATTTTCCCAAGCTTTGATAGAGTTCTTCATAGATTATGGGCTCCCAAAATTGATCCTCATGTATTTCCGGATCCCATATCTTGTTGCCACACCCATCTTTGAGTTGATTATCATTATTCCATTTGGGTGGCATGAGCTTAGAATTCTCAATAAAGTGACCAAACATTCTCCTAGACCGAAACAATCTAGTTCTACACCAAACTTTGCAATTAAGCTTTGAACATGCAACTATAATGGGCCTAGAATAATGTTTCCAACCACTAGCCATCTCCCTTTTACTCTTAAAGCCACAAATATGTCTAAGTTGACCATCCGTCTCAAGCAAACCATATTAAAGGGGAATAATAAAGCTTAAGTATAAGGAATTTACCCACTTGAATGAAAGAATGCATGGTGGTGGCTTGGGGAGAGGTATCTCCAATGTGCTTGTAAGCTCTACTCCCTTGTGTTCTTCCTTGATCACTTCCACCTCTTCACAAACGTCTTCACTTTCAATCCTTTGTTCATCAATTTTCTCTAACTCTTCTCCATCACTCAGATCATAAATGGGAGGTTGAGAGAAATCTACCTCCGCATTGCTTTCCATCTTAATGGGAGAAGGAGGTTCTTCAAATTCAAAGGATTCACCACCAAGAAGATTGGATGCATGATCTTCATCACCAAGGGAACTCAATTCTTGCTTCATTCCTTCCAAGTCTTCATATGGAATATGCCTTCGAGGTTGTGCACATTCTTCCTCAACATCAAATTCAATCTTCTTGGAGAGGTTCTCTTTAACTCTAGGTTTTCAAGGAGGTTTCGGATCTCCTAAGTCTTCAACCACTTCTTCCTTTTCTTCAATGATCATAGGCTCCTCCAATTGTTCTAACACAAAGTGGCATCCCTCATCACCCATCGGAGTTTCCAATATCTCCTTCATGCTATGCTTTTCAACTAATTCTCCACATATGACCATGGGAGTGCTTTGAGTGCTCAAGCATTAGGAGGCTAAAATGCTTACTACCTTGGTCAAGGTAGCCACAAATTCTAGTGTCTCCTTTTGTATTTCTCCTTGCCCTTGAAGTATAAGGCTAAGGATTTCATCCATTGGGATTTGGAGTGGATAAGAGGGTTCATTATCTTGGAGAAAGGGTTCATAATAGGGAGATGGTTCTTCTTGGTAAGGATATGGTGGTGTATATTGAGGTGGTTCTTGGGAGTATTGATATTGGAATGGTGGTTCCATGTATAGCTCATATGGTTCAAAAGGTGGTTGGTAGGATGGATATGGGTTAGGGTCATATGGATGTGTTTGGTGAAAGGAGGCTTGTGAGTGTGGTTGAGGTTTATGTTGAGGATATGATTCATAGGCATATGGTGGTGGTTCTTGAAAGTTACAAGGAGATTCACCATAGCCGTTGGATTGATATGCATCATAGAATGGCTCTTCTTCATAGTGCATTGGTGGAGGTTGTTGCCAAGAGGATTGATCATATGCATATGGCTCCTCCCACCTTTGATTGTTCCATCCTTGATGAATTTCTTCATTGTAGCTCTCATTTCCTACAACATAGTTGTAATCACACTCATAGCCAAAGTGAGAATTCATAGTGAAAAGAGAAAATAAAATTTAAAAGCTAATAGAAAAATAATGAAACAAAATCCTAAACTAGCAAAAACTAACAAGAAATCCAAAAACCAAGCTATTCACAGTATTCACATATATACAATAACCAATAATACAACACCATTGCAATCCCCGGCAACGGCGCCATTTTGATGATTAGACTTTTGACGGTTTAGAAATTCTCAAATAAAGTCTCATTGTAAGGTATAGTTTCTAAACCAATCAATAATCCTTTCATACAAAAGATTGTTTGTCACAAGTATAAACCCCTAAATTTATAAACCGAAGTATTGAACCTCGGGTCGTTCTCCCTAGGAATTACAATGAAGTGTCTTGTTATTGGTTATGAAGTATTTTGGGGTTTTTGGATAAGAAACATGAAAAGTAAATGGAAATGAAATTCAAATAACAAAAAGGCCTTGGCAAGATTTGGTGGTCAAGGATCTCTATCCTAATCACTAACCACAACATGAGAATTGGCAAGGACCAACCCCACTAAGTTAACCCCTAACTAATAAAGGAAGGTCAAGTGAGCTATGTCAATCCAAGACCATAAGTCCTAGTTCTCCACCAAATCAATTAGTGAGATCTAGCGTTAATGGCTCCCAATCGTTAATCACTTGGACATTAGTAACTCAAGAGTTCCTAAGTTACCTTCCCAAGCCAAGAGCATAAAATTCTACTCTAAAATCCAACCAAGTATTTTATCAAACACTTGAAAGGCATAAAAGGAAAGCATAGTAAAGAGTGCAAGGAAAGTAAATCTACACTACTCAATTGCAAGAAATTAAACAACAACAAATCAAATGAACAATAAAGGAACATGAAAACATAAATTGCATTAAAATAAAAATGGAAGAACAAAGATGCGTCAACATAAAAGTAAAGAATTACACGAAATAAATCCTAAACTAGAGAGAGGAAAGGTAGAAGAAGAAGAATTGATAAAGGAAAAGTAGATCAAAGCATGAATTAAACATAGATCTAACTTACTCCTAATTCTAGAGAGAAGAGAGAGCTTCTCTCTCTAGAAACTAACTAAAAGCATGTGAAAACTAAAGTAAAACTAAACTAATAACTAGATGTCTCATCCCTCTTTAATCCTTGGGTCAAATAGCATTAGAAATGAGTTGGATTGGGCCAAAAATACCTTAGAATTCGCTGGCCACTACTTTGCTTTTAATAAATCACGTGCAAATCGGTGCGTGCGCGCCCCTCTAAACGTGATGCAACTATGGCACATCTTATATCATTTCGAAACCCTGGATGTTAGCTTTCCAACGTAACTGGAACCGCATCATTTGGTTGAGTGATTTGTGATTTGCAGAATGTAAATTGCATGGAAAGTAAAGGGAATGGGAAATTTGCATGAAATTAAAGATAACCGAAATTTAAAGTGCTGAATCTTAAAGAACAAGAAATTAAATGGCAGAAACTTAGAACACAAGAAATGTAAATTGAAGAATCTTAAAGTGCAAGATATGTAAATGGCTTGAATTATAAAGGGAATTGGGAATTAGATTTGCAGAATTTAAACAAGGAAAAGTAAATTGCAACAAACAGAGAAGTAAAGGGTGACTTGAATCAAACCGGATCTTAAAACAGAAATGTGAATGAGATTGAAAAACATTCAATAGATGATGTAAAATTGGAATTCAGATCTCAGGACTCAAGAGACTAGATAACCAAGTCTAGATCTCAATGCCTTCCTAGATCCAACAAGAGTAATTGCAAAGGAAATGTAAATTGCAGAGAAAGTAGATGAGAGAGCAAGTAACAGAAACTGAAATTCAATTAAGCAGAGAATTAAACAAGATCCCAAGGTGAGATTGAAACAGAAGTTCTTCAATTCTCCACCCAAGATCCGAAGCAAGAAAATTAAAGAGTGCTGGGCAAGAACAAGGAAGAAGAGAGATCAATTCTCCTCCCCAATTCTCTTGAATTAAAATGCTAGAATGTAAAATGAGCTCTCTGCTGCAAGTATTAAAAAATTCTAAAAAGGAAGCTCCCTGAAAAACTTAAATCCTATGCTATTTATACACTTTCTTCAAATGGTCCTCAAGCCTTCAATTGGGCCTTTGCTATTGATGGAATTGGGTTGATAGAGGCCTTGGTTGATTGCTCTTGGAGTTTGGAGAAGAACCGAATTGAACCGGGTTTGGAATCATGAAAGCTTGAGTAAAAGTTTGAGTAAAAGTTTGAGGCAAACTTTTACTCCAACTTTTCACATCAGCCACCCTCTTTTGCTGATATCAACGTTGGGGCAAAAGTTTGGGGTCAAACTTTTGCTCCAACGTTGGCCTCCCCTTGCACACTCATGGCGCCAACGTTAGCCAAAAAGTTAGAGGCTAACGTTGGCGCAAACTTTTGCTCTCCAGGGTGTGTTGTTCATGCGCCAACGTTTGCCAAAAAGTTAGGGGCTAACGTTGGCGCAAACTTTTGCTCTCCAGGGTGTTGATTTGTGATGCCAAAAGTTTGCCAAAAAGTTTGAGGCTAACTTTTGCTCCAGCTTTTTGCCCAAAAGTTTACACAAAAGTTTGAGGCAAACTTTTGGTCCAGCTTTTTGCTCCCTGGTTCATTTTCACTTATTCCAAAAGTTTGATAAAAAGTTTGAGGCAAACTTTTGCTCAAACTTTTTGTCCTCTCTTCCTCCTAACCATTCCTTCTTGCTTCAACCTTTCTCCAAGCTTTCTTCACCTATCATTAATCAACCAAACACATCAAAGCTATGCTCAAAATCATGAGATATTCATTCTTTCATAATATGTGACAATTATAGCATAAAACCTCATGAAATTGCATGAATTTATACATGGTTGATTAAATCAAAGGAAGCATGAAAATCTACTCAATTGGCTTGCTTATGGCTCAAGAAAGTGCATAATTCAATTGAAAACAAAAGAAAAAGGCTAGTGAAACTAGGCTAAGATGACTTGTCATCACAACACCAAACTTAAAGCTTGCTTGTCCTCAAGCAAGAAATGATTTATGCTCAATGGTTCTTTTATTTAAGATGGATTGAAGAACAACTTGTCAGGTCCTGTGAGTGAAGTGATCAAGTAACAGTGGGGTAAATTCTAAATCATATGCTCATGCAAGGGCTTTAGTGCTTACTAGTCCTCACATATTGGGAGTCTTAGGTCTTAGGATTTTCATCCAAATGGTATCATGGAGATCTCTTTATATGTAGTCACCTTGAAGCAGCTTATAGTTTCTTTGCTTTGGCCTTGACTCTAAGTGTCATGTCTCAAAGTGGCTCTTTAGATAAGCTTTCAATCAATACTCCTAAACCAGTTGGTTTTAAGGTATTAGGTGTTGAAACACCCCTAAGGATTTACTTGCTCAAGCCTCTTTCTTTAACACAACTCAACCACAAGCATTTTACTAGGCTAACAACTCTTTGAGTCATTGTTTCTTCTTTCTTTTCTGCCTAGTAATTGATGCTCAGAGCCTTGGGCCATGTTCTTTTTGTCTTTGTATTTTCTTTTCTTTCTTTTGTTTTGTTTGCTGCTTCTTGGATCAATAGATTTTTGAGAATCTCCACAATACTTCTTTGAACTTCATGTCCTGCCTATGAGCTCCCATGCAAGTTTTCACAAGCATGCAACCTCAATACATATTCATACAACTAGAACCACCACTTATCCTAATCTTTTGCTTGCCTCAAAATTGTTTAATTCCTCAATCCTTCTTTTCAAAGAACTTTCATGTGATGCAATTTTTTTTTTGAACATTGAGTGCAAACAAGTTTTGGAGAGTATGATGTTGTAAATGATCAAGCATCTTGCTTATTGAATTTCAGAAAAGAAACCATGCTAAACAGACAGATAATCAGGGAAACTAAACCACTCTCAATCATAGCAGTGTTTGATGTAAGATAATCACTTAACAATACAACCTTTTGGAGTTCGCTTGCTTTACTCCTCATCATCATTAGTGCTGGCCTTCCCGTTCATCTTTCATCTCTTTGGTTGATGATGCTTAATCTTCCCAAAAGTTTGTATGGTACTCTGCAGTGATATTGAAAGTTGCTTGTTCCCCAAGCACTTGAAAGAAAAAATGGTTAGCTTACATGATTTATTTGTGGGCTTTTGAACTTACTTTGGTGTGGGAACACCAAACTTAGTACCTTGCCAATGGTTCTCATGCATCGAATTAACCATGTGTGAAACTCTTTTTCTTTTTTTTTTTTTTCAAAAGCAATAAAACTGAAAACTAGGAAACAGCAGAATAGTTAACTAGTTCATCCAACATGCTTGAAGCCAGCATTATGCAGAAAGTGAGAATGTGTTTCATGATGGGATTTTGGTGGAACACCAAACTTAGAATCCTTCATTCTCCCTTAGATTGTTTTGGTGTGCAACACCAAACTTAGCTTCTTGCAATATAGATAAAACTAATTAGCCTTTTTATTAAAATAGATATGAAAAGATGGTTACTTCCGGTTGGGTTGCCTCCCAACAAGCGCTCTTTTATTGTCACTAGCTTGACATCTTGCTCTTTGATTATGGAGGCTGGAAATCATAATGCCTCGTTTTTCTCCTCTTGCTGTAGGATTCCTTTCCTCCATGACCTGCACAATCACAAACGATCCAAATAAAAATTGGATATTCTCATGCCAGAATGTAGTCAGAGGATTAGTTGACACAATGTGTCAAACAGTTAATAGGCTTTGAGAGAAAATCAGAAGAAAATTGCTTTTGTTGTACAGAACAACAAGAAACAGACACAGAACCAGAAAAGCAATGTACTCTACTGAGAGAGCAAAGTTAGTGTTAGTTTAGGCAAAAATTCAAACAGTTAGTGGGTTAGTCAAAATTAGAGAAAAATAAAGAAAAAGTGCTTGATCTAGATCACCACCTCACTTAATCATTGTCAATCTAATCAATCCCCGGCAACGGCGCCAAAAACTTGATGAGTATTTTTGTGGAAAAACGAATTTCTCCAAAACACCCAAAACTAACCGGCAAGTGCACCGGGTCGCATCAAGTAATAATAACTCACGGGAGTGAGGTCGATCCCACAGGGATTGAAGGATTGAGCAATTTTAGCTTAGTGGTTGATTTAGTCAAGCGAATCAATATTTGGTTGAGAGATTTGTGATTTGCAGAATTTAAATTGCAGAGAAAGTAAAGGGAGTGGGTGAATTGCATGAAAGTAAAGAGAACTGAAATTTAAAGTGCTGAATCTTAAAGAACAAGAAATTAAATGGCAGAAACTTAGAACGCAAGAAATGTAAATTGCAGAAACTTAAATTGCAAGAAATGTAAATGGCTTGAATTGTAAAGGGAATTGGGAATTGGATTTGCAGAATTTAAACAAGGAAAAGTAAATTGCAACGAACAGAGAAGTAGAAGAAAACTTGGATTGAATCGGATCTAAAAACAGAAATGTAAATGAGATTGAAAAGCATTAAACAGAGGATGTTAAATTGGAATTCAGATCTCAGGGCCCAAGAGACTAGATAACCAAGTCTAGATCTCAATGCCTTCCTAGATCCAACAAGAACAATAGCAAAGGAAATGTAAATTGCAAAGAAAATAGATGAAGAAGCAATTAACCGAAACTAAAATTCAATTAAGCAGAGAATTAAACAAGATCCCAAGGTGAGATTGAAACAGATTTCCTCCAATTCTCCAACCCAAGATCCAAGACAATTGTAATTGAAATTGAAAGCAAGAAAACTAAGAGGAAGGGAATTCAATTCTCCTTCCCCGAGACTAAGAAATTAAAATTCACTCCACACCAAAAGCTCTCCGAAAAACTCTCTATGAAAACTAAAAGGGAAAAGCTCTCTGAAAAACTTAAATCCTAAGCTATTTATACACTTTCTTCAAATGGTCTTCAAGCCTTCAATTGGGCCTTTGCTCTTGATGGAATTGGGTTGATAGAGGCCTTGGTTGATTGCTCTTGGAGTTTGGAGAAGAACCGAATTGAACCGGGTTTGGAATCATGAAAGCTTGAGTAAAAGTTTGAGTAAAAGTTTGAGGCAAACTTTTGCTCCAGCTTTTTGCCCAAAAGTTTGCACAAAAGTTTGAGGCAAACTTTTGGTCCAACTTTTTGCTCCCTGGTTCATTTTCAATTATTCCAAAAGTTTGAGCTAAAGTTTGAGCCAAACTTTTGCTCAAACTTTTTGTCCTCTCTTCCTCCTAGCCATTCCTCCTTGCTTCAACCTTTCTCCAAGCTTTCTTCACCTATCATTAATCAACCAAACACATCAAAGCTATGCTTAAAACCATGAGATATTCATTCTTTCATAATATGTGACAATTATAGCATAAAACCTCATGAAATTGCATTAATTCATACATGGTTGATTAAATCAAAGGAAGTATGAAAATCTACCCAATTGGCTTGCTTATGGCTCAAGAAAGTGCATAATTCAATTGAAAACAAAAGAAAAAGGCTAGTGAAACTAGGCTAAGATGACTTGTCATCACAGGGCTAACATGGTTACAATCGACCATGATGTACATAGGAGGACTAATGGAGTAAGAGACCATATTCATGCATAGTCCCTAGTAACGTCGGGTTACGGGTAGTCAACTGACGCATGAGCTCATGGCTTGCATAGGGCAAGACATGCATCATGCCTATGTGTTGCATCTCTTTGTGACTTGTGCTTGTATGTGTATTTATATCTGTTGTCATTTACCTTCTCTATTGTATAAATATTAGATAGAACATATGTTGGGGCAAATTGGGAGCTTAGTAACAAACTCCCTAGTGCTAAATACCCAAATCCCTGACCTTCCGTTCACACACTGCTGCGAACCTTAGGTTCTTATCCCTCTTTTTTCCCCTGTTCTACATATGGGCTCAGGAGTGTTATTCTTTGAGTACCCTCTACTAGGCCGCTATGAGGATCTCACATGGGGCAGAACTTTCAGGTTGCGTGAGCTACGTACACATATGTACTTTCTTCTGGAGCAACCTTTCAATCATCCTCTACTGAGTCCCGAGTTCGATCCTGATTCTCCTTATGATTTTCTACTATTGGACCCTGGTGACACCTACTATCCTTTCCTGCCATAACCCCAATACCATATGGACCCTATGCCAAAGCCAATGATACCAGAGGAGCCCCCTACCTTCTTCCCACTCGAGTACCCACACTGGTTTGACACTGTGCTAGAGCTACTGATTCTAGAAGAGCCCGTACCCAACTACCATCCTTTTGATTTGATGGTGGAGCAGTTTGGTGTCATAGGCAAGTTCTTCTCTATAATCGTGTTTAATGACTTCCTATCGACTGCATCCAAGGAGGATCCACCTAAAGAACCCGAGGGTGGCGAGGATCGTATGATTATCAACCTAGTCTCTAGTTTGTTACATGAGGATGAGGGGCGTGATTGAAAGTTGGAGTATCAGCTCAACGACATTGTATGATAGGCTCGTATGTAGATAGCAGTAGTAATTTGTCTAGTGTCTAGTTGTCACCCTCATTGTGAACAATCTTTAGGAGGGGTAGGATTTTGCTTCGTAGGCAGGCTCTAAACTAGGGGCTCGTTCGTAGGCTGGTGCCTGCGTGTCAACCATGTATATATCTAGCTACTATGTATGGATACTATGTATATAAGTGGGGACGAATGTACAAACTGACTTTATGTATGAAACTATGCCCTAGTGGCTATATGTGCGCAGTATATGTTACTGCTAAATTCTAATATTATTCTGAATGATTGTATGATTCTCCTCTACTTATATTTTTGTTATGACACATATAAACCAACTAACTCGAGATCACAAATAGTGCTACAAGCTCATAATTATTATATAATATAAGGTCTAGAGCTGCCTAGGTTTAATTGAATAGTAACACTTGATGATTGGTGTAGTCATGATGTGCCAAAAGTCAAATCGTTACACTGCGTTGTGCAATCCATTGCAACGTGATAGACATAGAAAAATGACCTTGCCAATGTCCTTGATGCACCATAGGTCCCTATAATGATATACTCGCATTCTTATTATTTATCAGGTACGAACATTTAATATATTTGTGATGATTTAGTTTGATATATGTATTACGAGGTTGGTCAATTTGGGATAGTAGAGTAGAGACCACCATGTGGAAAGGCTTCTCTAATGGTGACATAAGTTGGTCAACTTGATCACGAGAATTCGTTGATATATTTCATGTTTTTTTTTTGTTTTCATATAGAGTTGTTTTGATATATTTTTCATACAAATTTGCATTTTAGAAAGGATGTATTGATAGTGGTTAACCCTCCTGTACGAAGCAGGAAAGCCACATTACACTCCTCAATATTATTGACTTTAGCGTAGAGTTTCATCACTTGTTGAGTTATAATTTTTCCATGAACGTTGAACATCACCTGGACATGGTCATCACTTTCAAGCTAGAAAACATGCTATTGGAATCGTTGATTATCCGAAGTTTTGAGAAACTCGTACTTGACATTGACAATCTCTTTCCAACTAAGTACTGATGTGAGATTTTTGTCGGTAAAAAATTTCTCAATGAAATCTTATTGCTAGTATAGTTCTTAACCAACAATTAATTCTCAATCAAAGTTTAATTTGTTTGTCACAAGGAATTCTAGGAAAGTGTTTATGTTATTGGTTATCGGAAGTATATTTTGGGGTTTTGTGATAAGGGACAAGAAACATAAATAACAAGAAAGTAAAGGAACTCAAATGGTAAAAAGGTCTTGGCAAGGGTTGATGGTTAAGGATCTCTATCCTTGTCACTAACCACAACATGATAATTGCAAGGATCAATCCCATTAAGTCATCCTCTAATAAGTGAATGAAAGTTAAATGAGCTTTATCAATCCCAATCTATAAGTCCTAGCCACTCACTAATTGACTTAGTGAAAGCTAGTGTCAATGGACACCAATTATCAATCACTTGGATATTAGCAACTCAAGGTCACCCAAGTTACCATCCCAAGCCAAGAATAGAAAATCTACTCTAAAATCCAACCAAGCATTTTATCAAACACTTAGAAGGCACAAAAGGAAAGCAAGGTAAAATTGTAAGAAATGTAAGATCTACAACTACCAAAGCATGAAAACAACAACAGCAAAGCAATTAAACAATAAGAACATCAAACATAAATTGCATTAATTGAAATCAAAGTGAACAAAAGTCCATGAACAAGAGAATAACAAAATAAAGGAAATAACAAATAAAGCTAAGAGAGCAAAGATGTAGGAAAAAGAAATGGTAAAGGAAACTAAATTAAAGCAAGAATTAAAAGCTATATCTAAGAGAAATTAACCTAAGAACCATAACCTAATTCTAGAGAGAAGAAAGAGCTTCTCTCTCTAGAATTCTAACCTAAAATATGATGAAAACTCAACTATGACTACTTTTTTCATTCCCCTTCAAAAATTGCTGGTCACGTGTTGCCTTTAAGTGAGTCACGCTAATCCTGCGATGCGCACACATGGGTGACGCGTACGCGTCACCTAACTGTAAGGCAACTATGTCAAATTGCATATCATTTTGAAGCCCCGGATGTTAGCTCTCCAACGCAACTGGAACCGCCTCGTTTGAACCTCTGTTCTCAAGTTATGATTGATTTAGTACAAAGAGGTCAGGATTGACAACTTAGCAATTCCTTCATTTCTTCATGAGTTCTCCATTTTTACATGCTTTTTCTTCATTCCTTCAATCCAATCTTTGCCTTCTAAACCTGAAATCACTTAACAAATATATCAAGACATCGAATGGAATTAAAGTGAATTAAATTTATCAATTTTTGGGCCTAAAAATTATGTTTTCACTCTTAATCACAATTAAAGGAGAATTTACAAAACCATGCTATTTTAATAAATAAATGTGGGAAAAGTTAATAAAATTCTCTAATTTCAATACAAGATAAACCCTAAACATGGGGTTTATCAACCTCCCCACACTTAAACAATAGCATGTTCTCATACTAAATCAAGAAGGATAAGAAACGGTATGAACATTTATTCAAGGTGTGAAAACATAGCATGTTCTCATACACTTAAACCTATATGCAATCTATCTACATGCAATCTATCTAAGTGCATACAACTACTTGGTCAAAACAAATCAATTCCTAAGAATACATATACAAATACGAGGGCTAAGGCAATCATGATCAAATCAACTCCATAATTGAATTGAGTTATTAAAAGAAATTTACAAACTTGCAAGAAAAGAAATAATAATAGGTGAAAACATAGAATTGAGCAATCGAACCCTCACCGGATGTGTATCCGCTCTAGTCACTCAAGTGTTTAGAGTTGATTCACTCAATTCTCCTCTAATCATGCTTTCTAAGATTTATTTTTCATCTAACAATCAACAATTATTCAATGTATGCATACATATATCATGAGGTCTTTTCATAGGTTGTAATGGGGCTAGGTCAAGGTAAGGTTATATATGGCTAAGTGAGCTTGAAATTTGAATATTTGATTAACTTAAGCTCTCACCTGACCTACAACCTATACAATTCAAATACAAACCTAATTACCCATTCTTCACTTTTTCACACACTCATGCATTCTCTTTTTTATCACAACACATATGCATTGTTATTATTACTTTACTTTGGGGTATTTTTGTCCCTTTTTTATTGCTTTCTTTTTCTTTTCCTTTCTTTTTCATTCATTTTTTTATATATGTATATTTTTTTTCTTTTATTTTTTTCTTTTCAAACTAAAAATATATACAAGAGCATCAATGCATATAGTTTAACATTTAATGCATGAGTATGTACCCAATTTCCAAGATCTTCAATGAAAATACAAAACATACTTTTACCTCAACCAATGTCCCAAGTTTCTCCACACTTGAATGATACACACACTCATTAGCCTAAGCTAATCAAAGATCCAAATTAAGAAGATTTATTGTTTTTCGCTTTGAGACTGTAATATGCTAAAATTAAGAACAAGAGGGGATTAAAATAAGCTCAAAATTGGCTAACAATGGTTGATGAAAAGTAGGCTATTTGGATAGGTAAGCTAAATGAAACGATGGCCTCAATCATATAAATACATGTATACATGGAATAATGGACATAAAGAATCCAACAAATCAAAGACTACAATCATAGAAAGAGAATAATCACACACAAGAATGAAAATAAGTGGTTATATGATGTAACCACACAATTAGGCTCAAAACTCACAAAGTTGTGTGTTCTTAGCTCAAAAACATGTTTCACAATGCATAATTCAAGCAAGTTCAAGGAAAAATTTTTACTCAGATCAATTGGGATGTCAATGCCCTATTAAGAATGTTTTTCTTAGATAATTTCATTATTTTAACTAAGCTTATTATACATATATGCAAACCTAGAAAATGCATCTAAAAATTCTAAAAGACCTAATAATAAAAGAAAAATAAAATATGGAAGTGTTAGGATTACCTACCTACCTTATCCCTCTGTTCCTATTTTCTCTGACACCTCAAGGAATCTCTATACTGTGACATAGAGGATTCCATACTTTCTTGTTCTTTTCTCTTTCATATGAGCAGAAACAAAGACAAAGGTATTCTTGTTGAAGCTGATCCTGAACCTGAAAGGACCTTGAAGAGGAAGCTAAGAGAAGCTAAAGCACAACTCTCTGGAGAGGATCTGACAGAAATTTTCGAAAAGGAAGAAGACATGGCAGCCGAAAATAACAACAATGCCAATAATACAAGGAAGATGCTTGGTGACTTCACTGCACCCTCTTCTGACTTCTGTGGAAGGAGCATCTCAATTCCTGCAATTGGAGTAAACAACTTTGAGCTTAAGCCTCAATTAGTTTCTCTGATGCAGCAGAATTGCAAGTATCATGGACTTCCATTGGTAGATCCTAATCAGTTTCTAGCTGAATTCTTGCAAATCTGTGACACTGTCAAGACCAATGGGGTTGACCCTGAGGTCTACAGACTTATGCTTTTCCCCTTTGCAGTAAGAGACAGAGCTAGGACATGGTTGGACTCACAACCTAAAGAAAGCCTAAACTCTTGGGAAAAGCTGGTCAATGCTTTCTTGGCAAAGTTCTTTCCACCTCAAAAATTGAGTAAGCTTAGAGTGGAAGTCTAAACCTTCAGACAGAAAGAAGGCGAATCCTTCTATGAAGCTTGGGAAAGATACAAGCAATTGATCAGAAGGTGTCCTCCTGGCATGCTTTCAGAATGGAGCATCATATGCATATTCTATGATGGTCTGTCTGAACTGTCTAAGATGTCATTGGACAACTTTGCTGGTGGATCTCTTCATCTGAAGAAGACGCCTGAAGAAGCCCAGGAACTCATTGAAATGGTTGCAAATAGCCAATTCATGTACACTTCTGAAAGAAATCCTGTGAACAATGGGACAACTCAGAAGAAAGGAGTTCTTGAGATTGATACTCTGAATGCCATATTGGCTCAGAACAAAATATTGACTCAGCAAGTCAATATGATTTCTCAGAGTCTGTCTGAAATGCAAGCTGCATCAGGCAGTACTAAGGAGGCTTCCTCTAAAGAAGAAGCTTATGATCCTGAGAATCCTGCAATAGCAGGGGTGAATTACTTGGGAGAACCCTATGGAAATACCTATAATCCTTCATGGAGAAATCATCCAAATTTCTCATGGAAGGACCAATAGAAGCCTCAACAAGGCTTCAACAACAATAATGGTAGAAGAAATAGGTTTAGCAATAGCAAGCCTTTTCCATCATCTTCTCAACAATAGACAGAGAATTCTGACCAGAGTCTCTCTAGCTTAGCAGCCATAGTCTCTGATCTATCTAAAACCATACTAAGTTTCATGACTGAAACAAAGTCCTCCATTAGAAATTTGGAGGCACAGGTGGGTCAGCTGAGTAAAAAAGTTACTGATCAACTCCCTTCTAGTGCTCTCCTAAGCAATACAGAAGAGAATGCCCAGAGAGAGTGCAAGGCCATAAACACGTCCCACATGGCCGAATGCATAGAGGAGGGAAAGGCAGTGATTTCCACTGAGGAAGACCTCAATGGACGTCCCCTGGCCTCCAAGGAATTCCCTAATGAGGAACCAAAGGAATCTGATGCTCATATAGAGACCATAGAGATTCCAATAAACCTACTTCTGCCATTTATGAGCTCTGATGAGTATTCTTCCTCTGAAGAGGATGAAGATATTGCTGATGAGCAAGTTGCTAAGTATCTTGAAGCAATCATAAAGCTGAATGCCAAGTTATTTGGTAATGAGACTAGGGAGAATGAACCTCCATTGCTCATCAATGAACTGAATACCTTGGTTAGGCAGAAATAACCTCAAAAGAAACTGGACCCCGGAAAGTTCCCAATACCTTGTACCATAGGCACCATGACCTTTGAGAAGGCTCTGTGTGACCTGGGGTCAAGTATAAATCTCATGCCCCTCTCTATAATGGAGAAACTAGGGATCCTTGAGATACAAGCTGCAAGAATCTCACTAGAGATGGCAGACAATTCAAGGAAACAGGCTTATGGACTTGTAGAGGATGTCTTGGTGAAGGTTGAAGGCCTTTACATCTCTGCTGATTTCATAATCCTGGAAACTGGGAAGAATATAGATGATTCCATCATCCTTGGTAGACCCTTCCTAGCCACAGTAAAAACTGTGATTGATGTTGATAAAGGAGAGTTGGTCCTTCAAGTGAATGAGGACTACCTTGTGTTTAAGGCTCAAGGATCTCCCTCTGTAACCATGGAGAGGAAGCATGAAAAGCTTCTCTCAAAGCAGAGTCAAACAGAGCCCCCACATTCAAACTCTAAGTTGTTGGGAGGCCATCATCTTGCTCTGAGTATCTGTGAGGCTCCATGAGAGCCCACTGTCAAGCTATTGACATTAAAAAAGCGCTTATTGGGATGCAACCCAATTTTATTCAATTATATCTATTTATTTTCCATTGTTATTTTATATTTTCTTTAGGTTGATGATCATGTGAAGTCACAAAAACAACTGAAAAAGCAAAAACCAGAATGAAAAATAACATTAAAAATAGCACACCCTGGAGGAGGAGCTTACTGGCGTTTACACGCCAATAAGGATAGCAGAATGGGCGTTAAACGCCCAGTCTGGCACCATTCTGGGCGTTTAACACCAGAAAAGGGCACTAGACTGGCGTTTAACGCCAGAAAAGGGCAACAAGCTGGAGTTTAATGCCAGAAAGGGAAGAAAAGTTGGCGTTAAACGCCAGAAATGGGCAGCAACCTGGCGTTTAACGTCAGGATTGGCACTCCAAGTGGCATTTACATGCCAACATGGTGCAGAGATGAGAAATCCTTGATACCTCAGGATCTGTGGATCCCACAGGATCCCCACCTACCTCAACTCTCTCCCTCTCCTCTTCACACCTTTCCATAACACCCTTTTCCAAATACCCCTTACCAATCACCTCCATTTCTCTTCCCCATCACATCTTCACCAATCACCT